>NC_090647.1:253616691-253916691 GCF_040937935.1 Hyperolius riggenbachi | reverse complement strand
CACAAATCGACAATTACGGTCAATACTAACATTTTTATTGGAATAGGCCACACTTGTATATCTGGTATCACAGGTAAAAACCCGCTCCTCAGGCAATATCGGACTTACTGTCTCATAGTGCTTTTGTGTTTGGCACCTCCATGATCCATAGGCCAGATAAGAGATGGCAACATTCCCCTTCACAAAATATTTCTAGACAACAGTAGAGGTGGCAAGATAAGATGTGATCTGATGAGCACTATGTAGCAGCTGAGTTGAAGCAATGAATGGAACAGAGAGAAAACACTGGTATATTTAGTACACCTAAAGGGGCCCATACACCCAACGATTTTCCAGCCGATATACAGCAGATTCGATCACTGTGATAGAATCTGCTGTGAAATCGTTGCGCAAACGCTGACATAACGATCGATTACCGTGCGAAATCAATCGTTCTGGTTGATCCATCCGTTCAGAAGATTTTGCTTGATCGCCGGCGGGTCGGGAGTGCGTCGATAGCGGCGTTTGAATGGCCAACGACCGACGCTAGCTGCAATAAATTACCTGCTCCGTCCAGCGCGACTTCCCTGGTCTCCGCTGTCGTCTTCTCCGCGCTGGTCTCCGGGTCCGGCTGGCTTGGCTTCACTGAACTTCCTGTCCCGGCAGGAAGTTTAAACAGTAGAGCGCCCCAGTCGGACTGGAGACCAGCGCGGAGAAGAGGACAGCGGAGAACGGGGGAGTCGCGCCGGCCTGAGCAGGTAATGTATGCAGGGGGGACAGCTTCAAAGATTGTGATCGGTTTCATGCTGAAATCGATTCACAATCTGTTTGCAGTAAAGGCAGCCATACGATCCCTCTCTGATCAGATTCAATCAGAGAGGGATCTGTTGGTCGATCTGATGGCAAATCGACCAGTGTATGGCTACCTTAAGCAGAAGCAGATAAACTAATCAGTTTACAGCGTATGATAGGACTTCTGACATGAACACATACTGTAGTGATTACATGAGCTCATGCATTAACAAGGAAAATAACTTTGGTAAGAATAAAAAAAAAAGCTGAGGACCTGCAGTGCAGGGAACGGTCCTATTATTATACTTTTTGGGCCTGTTTGTGAAGGTTGTTAATGCTGGTTCCCTTTAGGTCAGCATTACTGTCATCCTGGACAGAGCTACAAGCAGGGTGACCTAAAGATTTGCAATGATAATGCATGTTAAAATGACAATTATTGTTCCTCCAATAATTACACCTATGTAATTGTGAAAACCTGTCAGCACAGCGCAATGGGTATCATTCATAAAGCATTTCCGCATGCGGAAATGCTAAAAACAGCTGACTTTACCAACCACTCGGCAAAGTCAGCATTCATAAAGGCTCTTTTCGCATGAAAAAATGACATTCCCGTGCAGAGCGATACATTTCCGCCTTGTGCGGAGTTTTTCTAGATTAATCTAGAAAAAGTAACAAACACATCCATTCATAAACATTAGAGCAAGCGGTATCTGAAAGGAAAATACCGCTTGCTCGACAGTAGCGATAGGCGGGCGGATTGCATGTAAATGAATGGGACGGACCTCCCAAGCAGCATCAGGCAGAGGAGCTCACGGAGGGAATCGGGCAGCTTTTATGTTTCTGCATGTCTTCCGCCACGCTACCGCCAGCTTCCTCCAGAAAACCTCCGCACTTGTATCGCAACAGGCAACTTCTTTATAAATGCCCACCCAGAAGTCTTAATTACCGGTTGCGGAGAAGAACGGTGTTTTCCCGCACTACCGACAGCCTCTTTATGAATGATACCCTATTTAAGAGAAAGGATGCAGCTATTGTGGGTGGAGAGTGTATTAGCAAATCTATATAGGCAAGTGTAATGTGTAGAAAGAAATACCCTAACCTATTGTTTGGTGTGCTGCACATAATGCATGACTGAAATACTTTCCCAAAGACACATAACGGGGTAGAGGCGCCCAGGTTGGATAAAAGCTTCTAAAAACAGTTTAAAAGAGAAAAAGTAATGAGGTGTCTTACCTCCATGACGAAATCCTTGTAAATTTACAAAAGCTTTTTATTTAGCACAGGCAACGCGTTTTGCGGGTCTGAGCCCACTTCCTCAGGCCAATAAGAGTGCCAAATGACAAATACCGATCACCGTGGGGCACTCATTTGGCACTCTTATTGGCGTGAGGAAGCGGGCTCAGACCCGCGAAGCTGTGCTAAATATCTTTTGTAAATTTACAAGGATTTTGTCATTGAGGTAAGGCACCTCTTTACTTTTTAGCTTTTAAACTTTTTTTTTAGAAGCTTTTATCCAACATGGGCACCTCTTCCCCCTTATGTGCATAGTATATACCCCCGTACAATCCTTGTCCGAGGGGTGGTGACAGAACACCAGTGGTGCCTACCAGGGTAGACCTCTGTCCTCTTTTTCATCGAGCGCGACCAAATCGAGGTCCACCGTGGACCACCCCGAGTGGAGTCGGGTTTGTTGATCTCCACCTGCTTCCTGTGGTCGGTTGCCCCATGCAACCCTCCTTTGTGAGTAGTTTTTTTACTTTCATTTGTTCCACAACACCTATAACTGACGCATACTGGGCTCCCGTTTTTGTTTCCTGTGCCTTTTCTACAGGGTGTTCGAACACCCCCACACATCTCACTTTCCCAAAGAAACTGCTAACAATATTTTCCTACTAAATATTCAGTAGAAATGTTGTGTGTTTTTTTTTTCCCCAAGTATCTTCCATTTCCGCAGGTCTATACCTGTTGCTCTCTACAAAGCATATTTCTTATACTGCAAATAATCCAGTAGTAGTAGTTTTAATAATTTAATGTTGTTTAGATTTTCTTGATTACTTTATGCCTTCGACATTGCAGGTACGCGAGAGGGATCTGCCATTTGTAATGCACACGCTGGCTGCAGAATTTACAATATTGCAGGTGGTGAATGGAGAGACGGTTGCTGCGGATAACCTTGGAGTAACAAATGGATTTGTGAAGCCCAAGCTTGGTAAGAGCCTAACACAAATATAAAACCTATTATAATACAGTACTTTAAATACAAACTTTGAGATGACCTGTGTTTAACGGTTTGTGGAGTGGGATTTTGGCTTGAGTCATAGATTGTGCCAGCCTTTCCTCACTCAGTAAGCTGCTTTCATTGTAGGTTAGTTGTCCTGTCACCTGACTAGGGATGGAAGCAGATGAGAAAGAAGATGCAGGCATAATTTTAGGCACATTACTTTTTCTACCCAGTCCCAAAAAACTCAAAAGAAGCAAAAGGCAGTAAAACCTGTCAAGTCCCCTTCTAGGATTTGCACTAGTTATTTCAAATGAACTTATAAGCAATACATGATTTGTCAAATGACAGCATGTTCTACCTCATGCCTCTCATGTGAAGTAACCCAGATCTGTGGGTTTGTCACATTTCTTTGTAGCGTATTAACAGGGAGCCTGGCTAAACCCCCACAAGCAAGCTTGCTGTGCTGTTATTACTGCTTTTAGATGAGTTTACCAAAGCTGCTCAACAAGCCAGCACTGCAATTAAACACTAATTTACTGGCAGATTAACCATTTACACATGGTAGTCTGAAGTTGGTGTAGGTGGCCAGGCGGGTTCTCCCTGCTGAGTCTAGACTAGCGTTTATCCAGATTCATTGCCCTTGGGCGAGCATATTGTCTGTATTGGCCTGGGCCCCAGACAATCAGGATTTACACTGGGCCCCATTAAACAGTACACCCTAACCCCTACAATTTGCACCCCACCCCTGTTGGCAGCCCTGATAAAGTGGAACTAAACTTCCTCTCTGTTTTTAAAGATAAGCCACTGCAAGATAACCTTTAGGGGGAAAAATATGAAATGTTACCTTCTTGCACATTCCTATGAGCACAGAAAGGGTTGCGCTTCAGTTTTTACTCATCACAGAGAAGCACAACTCACAGCCCTGAATAAGGCTTGCTGATAAGAGGTAATTGGGCTGATCTCCCTAAATATATTCAGAACACACAGCAGTGAATTTCTTGGCAACTTTTTATAGTGTGCTGTGCAAGCATTTGGTCCGCTTTAAGGACTATCAGTAAGTTAACCACTTTGTAGTGCAGACTCTAAGAATTTCATAGGAATTTATTGATCCCTCCAAGGCTTCTACAGCCTCTTGTACTGCAAATGCATACTGCTCCACTGCTCGCCCTGCCACCTGATAAATGATAGCATCTGCTTGGTACTGATTAGGACAGTTTATGTCTGCTGAAGGTTCCATCTGAAGGGTACCAAATGTATTAAGAAATGGGTATAAAAATGCAGTTGCTGCCTTGAGAAAATGTAAAAATGTAACAAGTTGATAATGTTATGGAGAGCACAGGCCTTGAGGGAACCACTGGAATTTTAGTCAGGAGGTGGATGAAAGAGCTTGGGCAGAGAGAGCTACTGAAATTTTGAAGTATTTGATTTCTGAAGTAACACTTGGAAGTGTCAGAGAAGAGGTGAATAAATAGAAAAGCTGGGTTCAGAAAATGTGAAGAGACTGAAGCAGTGCATGTGATCTGATGAAAACACAGGCGAGCTATTTGTGCAGCATCTGAGGAGAGCAAAGATGGGAAGACTACTAAACAAGAAGCTTGAGATTTTTTTTAGTCATTTCTGTTGATAGTAATGCTTTCAAACAGGCTTGAAGAGAGTATGTTTTCAAGAAGTCCAATTTCTTCTCATCTTTTGAAATTATCATAGATAAAGGTCAGGTAAAACCACGAGTAAAGAGATGAACATAATCGTGCATGTAAATATTATGAGAGAAGTCCACTGTCTCTACAGAGCAATATCAACGGAGTTCCTTCATAAAGGCGAAGGGGTAAAAAAAAGTGACAGACATAATATTAACCATATATAAACTGGATAAAGGGGAGATTTATGATGGACACAAATTGGGATACCCCAAAGGCAATCATTTCAACAATAGGTGGGCATTGCAACAATAGGTGGGGATAGTTCCCCTACTCCAGTCAGATATCCCAGGTGGTTCAACTACAAAGAATGACTGTAATACTGATTAAAGATGGCCAATGGTCTATGAATAAGGACATGTGGTCCAAAACATGAAAGCCATTATAGTGGTTGTGCTATTTTGCCTTAATAAAAGTGGATGATTATTCTTCCATAAGAGTGCGGATCCTGTTTTAACTTAAAGATGGTAAGTAAGATGCAAATAATTCTGGCTTGCAAGCAAATTTAACTCTTTAGCATCAAATTTATTTAAAGGCTTGCAAGTGTTCCAGGCCAATCTATTTTAGCACTTTTTTTTTTTCACAATTTTTTGCTATTGGTGCTGCTGTAATTTGTATTTATGGCCACTTGTCACTAGGGGGTGGTGGGAGACAATAACAAGACTTCTGCTTTCAGTTTCTATATCCTCTGCTAGCAGAAAGACATCAAAGCCTTCCAAGAATTTACAGCGCAGGGAGTTCTGTTGGCTGAGATCAAAAGCAGTGCACTTAAATCAAACAAGATAATTCCTTTGTAGCTGCGACTGGGTGGCCTCGTTCACATCTAGGGCGCTTTTAAGCGCTGCTGCGTAACGCTGACACCCTGCGTACCGCCGGAACCGCAGAAGGGCATAGACTGCCCTTCTACCATACACATCTCCTGCGCTGCGCAGCAGTACGATGCGCTGGTAAGCGCTTGCGTACTGCTGCATGCATTTTGCCCGGAAGCGCAGAGCTGATCCCATCACTGTCAATGGATGGGATCAGCAGCGGGCAGCAGCGCAGATGGCGTGCGTTCGTATGCGTTACGTTCGGATCGCACAGCCATCTGCGCTAGCTAGATGTGAACGAGGCCTAAGAGGTTGGAATTGGGGCATATTCACCAGGAAGTGCTCTTGATTGGCCCACTTCCAAGCTGCATACAATTTGCAATAAATTTGTACACAAGTCAGAATTATTTGCATTTCACTGACCATCTATAATGCTGATTAAACCTACAAAAAGTATAGCTATCACATGTATATGCAACGAAGGAGGCACCTAAAACAAAAAAACTGTTAAAATCTAATAAGTTTAGTTACCTTCAATTTATCAACTAAAGATAGTATAAAAAAAGGAATTATTTGAAACGTCATACAAAACACATTTTGTGGGTCACCCGACTTTATCAGGCAAGGGTAATTCTTGAAATGTGTTACTGAAGCTCAAGGTCTACAGAAGCACAAATCAGAAGACTGGAGGGTGGGCGGACCTGGAGAATCCAAGGCCTAAACCGACACAGGTAACACACACCAGGAGCCATGTCGCTGTATAGGAGGATTTCAGAATAGGGAAAATTGCTCACACTTTTTTGGTTGCCAGACAAGTGCAACCACCAAAAGGCCTGCAGAGGAATACCCACCACTGCTTGGGATTGGGAGGGTCCTCACTGGTCGCATTCCTGATTAGGTAGGAATTAAGGGTACGTTTCCACTTGTGCAGTGCGATTTGCTCGCGGAAAACGCGTCAACGAATCTGCATACAGTTGCGGATTCGTTGACGTTTTCATGCGGATTTTCACGCGGAATCGTTCGCGATTTTAACCATGTCAATGCCGGCAAGCATTGACATGGGTTTTTTAACGAAATCGCGCGCGGAAACGCCGGGAAAACCGCAAGACTCAAGTGCTTGCGGTTTTCCTATTTAGTTACATGACCGACGATTCGCGTACGGGTGTGCGGCGTGCGAATTCTGACAGCTCTGCTGTGCAGATTTTTTCTGCAGAGCGAGCCGCACAGAATTCCTGACAAGTGGAAACGGCGCCATCCACTAGTATTGTTTGAGCAAATCTGCATGCAGGAAACGCATGCAGATTCGCTCTAGTGGAAACGAGCCCTAACTTTGTGAAGTCACTTTGAACTGTATTGGCTACTTTGTCTACAGGAGAGGTAAGCCAATTACTGCCTCTCCTTTTTAATCTGTTTTTCTTTATTTTTTATTATTTTGGGTGCCTCCACCCACCAGTATTACAAATCAGGGTAAAACACAAAGACAAAACCGGGAGCCCCCAATAGTGTATTACTGAGATAATTGGAATAATATGTAATATGTAATCAGAGATATACTCACAAACATGGGTTGCCGGATATCAGGCAACCACTTATAGTGCGGATGGGGATATTAGGCCTGTCCCCACTCAGGCTAAGAAGTCGCTCTCTGTGGTAGAAAAGAAAGGGTGTTTGCACCCATCCACCAGGTGGATAATCGTATGCAAAAATTTACAGAGGCGCCAGCAGAATAAAATATGATCAATTTTAAAACAACAATAAAATCCGGGGGGTAAGGGTGGACTTACCTCCCTCGGAACCAAAAACACAACCACTGTAGAAAGTGTAGATAAAATTTAATCTGTACTCCAGAATAACAATTGCAACGCGTTTCGCGGGTCTCAAGCCCGCTTCCTCAGGCAAAACACAAAAAACGGGAGCAGCTCAGAAGTTGTGCACACACAGCGCAGCGCCTCTGTGTGCACAACTTCTGAGCTGCTCCCGTTTTTTGTGTTTTGCCTGAGGAAGCGGGCTTGAGACCCGCGAAACGCGTTGCAATTGTTATTCTGGAGTACAGATTAAATTTTATCTACACTTTCTACAGTGGTTGTGTTTTTGGTTCCGAGGGAGGTAAGTCCACCCTTACCCCCCGGATTTTATTGTTGTTTTAAAATTGATCATATTTTATTCTGCTGGCGCCTCTGTAAATTTTTGCACAGTATTACAAATCAGAACACCTATGCATCAATTTGTGCATCACATTTCAAAACCGGTTAATAACGGGCTATTGGATTTCAGCCTTTGTATATGGTAAGCAATACGGTCTTATTTCCTGGCTAGAGATACCCTTTACTTTTTACCAGGTGTGGTGGATCTGCATATTAATCACAGAAGGCACTACTATTAAGTCTGAGAAACGCATTCACCATAACAATAGTATGCTTTTCTTCTTCCAGTTCAGAGGCCGGTCATTCATCCACTTTCCAGTCCCAGTAATATGTTCTGTGTTACCAGCCTGGACCCTTATACACTTCCAACTGTGACTACACTCCTAATGGATGTTATGTTTTACTCCAATGGGTAAGCACACATACGACACACTTAACCATGTTACCTCTTTTCTTTATTATTTTGTTTGAATTGTTATCATAGTACCACATCACTGAGGTGAAAATATTTGGAGTAAATGCACTAAAATACAAGGTTGAGCTTATCCAACTTTTTGTGTAATTGTAATTGCTTAATATTCTAGCATAGAGAAAATAATAGTTATGTTTCCTAACTACATTTGGATTATCAAACAAACACAGAACATTTATATCGCGCTTTTTTCCTGGCGGACTCAAAGCGCCAGAGCTGCAGCCACTAGGACGCGCTCTATAGGAAGTAGCAGTGTTGGGGAGTCTAGCCCATGGTCTCCTACTGAATAGGTGCTGGTTTACTGATCAGGCAGAGCCGAGATTCGAACCCTGGTCTCCTGAGGTAGAGCCCTTAACCATTACACTATCCAGCCAGATTATGTGTAAGAGTTAAAAAATAACCCTTGTATGAGTGAATGTGGAGGCTGTCTTTAAGGATAAAAGGGTTTTTATTCCCCGTGTGTAAGGCGGATGCTGTTATAATGTATAGTTACGATGTTATAATGTATGCCTGCTAGAACATGTATGCAGATTAGGAGTCCTGACTTTGAGTCACTTGCCTGGAATAAAACTCCATGAGCTTGCTGGATTGTCTGTAACTCGGGGTATTTAAAGTCCTACCCCACAGAGCCACGATAATCCATGCCACGCACTGATGAGGATCAACCAATCCGAAACAGTGTATATGCATGTTGGATTAGTTTAGCTCTGTAATATTAACAAGCTGACACATCATTGCATTCCAGCGTTTCTGGAGGTATGTTCAGCTATCAGGGACAACAAAGATGATTTGCATATTCAGCAATGATGCATTGTGGGACACCTCAAAGCTCACTCCAACCTGAATAATCGCAAATACCTTTTATTTATTCATGCATACTCGCACAAGGGGAGTGTAAAACATTGAGATATGATACATTGAATGAACTAACCCCTGCTAACCTCCCCCCAACCCCCCCCATCCACAGTCGATCCTTACCAAAGGATTGTTAGTGTGCTCGAAATAGACTTAATAGGCCAAATTCCCAGCCCAGGATATAACTTGTTAGCTTATCTCCAGTCTGCCCAATGAGCCCTGTAGTTGGGCCATGCACTACCAGCCTGTGTATTTAAAGTGTTCCATGAGGTCGTTTTAATACCTTTTATTTTAAAAAGGCAAACTTCTGTTTTGTCTGGAACAAACACTGAGCTAAGTATTCTCCTCGTAGCAGCTGCATTTAAAGTGATTTTGCAATCTATTTTTTTCCAACTGAATCCCTCTGCACGTTCCCAGATACAAGGGGGTCAGAGAAAAGAAAAAGCAAAGTGGTTACAGCTGTGGAAGGATTTCAGGTCATGCCCACCCTCCCTCCCTACTGCTCCAACACCTCCTGAGATAACTCCTAGAGCAGTAACTGCTCAACCACTTCTCCATCAAGCTGCAGTGGGAATAGCAGAGCTTTTTGCTTCCTATTCTGCCTTTCTGACCATTACTCCTGGCCCCACCTCCTAGCTATGTTGCAGAGCAGAGGATGCCAACAGTGGTGCTCACCGCCAGGTCGTGATCACGCTTACGCGTGGATTCACGACCATTTTGACGCATTCCGCCTCGGACACGAAAATCCGTGAATAGATTTTCAACCACGAAAATCTACTTCGGCTTCGCGTGAATGCGGACAGAAATCCGCATTCACGCTCGTGAAACCCGGGGCTGAAGTCGTGGTTTGCGGAAATGCGTCAAACTATGCGGAAGTGACACATTGCAGGCCAATCAGAGTGCCCCAGCCAGGCCCTAGCAACCAATCACAGGAGGGGAGCTATGCCCTCCCCTCCTGAATATAAAGCGGCGGCCATGATGGAAAAGCTCTGTCCTTGCTACTAGACTGTGGTGCTGAGAGGATTATCTCCAGGCCATTGTTGTTTGAGCAAGTGCATTTATTGTGTTAAAAACAAAGCGTTTTTTTTTGCTAACACTGCTCTTATACTGTACACAGTTAGCTAGTCAGTGAGTGATTGCTGTAGTTAGTTGTAGTCAGTGTAGTGTAGTGGGAGTGTGGGAGTCTAGTGATTATTTAACTGTGTGTAGTGCTGTGCAGGCAGGTTCAGTGCTGCAGTGTAGTGGGAGTGGGGATTATCTGTGTGTAGAGTGCAGGCAGGCAGGTTAGTGCAGCTGCAGTGTTCACTTGTATATTCCAGTGACAGTTATACACTTGTACTATTTGCAGGCAGCCAGTCACACCGCCAGCGCCGCCACTCTCTGCCAGCGCTGTTCATTCATTCTGTCAGTGACCTTGTGCCGTGCCCAGTGCCCACTGCTCGCTCGCTGGCATATGAGCATCTCATTACACAGTGTGACATCCTTGTGTGCCCACTGCATCCTTCAGTGACCTAGTTGTATATCCAGTGCCCACTGCTGTGCCCACTGCATCCTTCAGTGACCTTGTACTGTGCCCACTGCATCCTTCAGTGACCTAGTTGTATATCCAGTGCCCACTGCATCCTTCAGTGACCTTGTACTGTGGCCACTGCATCCTTCAGTGACCTAGTTGTATATCCAGTGCCCACTGCTGTGCCCACTGCATCCTTCAGTGACCTTGTACTGTGGCCACTGCATCCTTCAGTGACCTTGTGCTGTGCCCACTGCATCCTTCAGTGACCTTGTACTGTGCCCACTGCATCCAGTGATTCATTACTAGCAACATGTCTGGCAGGGTTTCGCGGGGTGAGAGGAAAGGGAGTTCAATTGCCTCAGCCACTTCTGGGACTGCTCCACGTCCAGGGAGAGGACGCCCAGCTGTACGTGGTCGTGATGCAGCAGAAAAGGGGGCAGCAAAGCCTGGGCCGAGTCAGCGGACGCCATTGTCCAAATATTTTAAAGTTTCTGGTCCCCGTGTGGTGGTTGAGCAAATGGAACCTGACGTACTCATGGACATCATGACTTCCTCCCAGACCTCTACTGTGAGCACCACTCCAAGCAGTAGCAGCAGCAGCCAACATCCCACGCTTGTTGTGACATCCACCCCAGCACCCACTGGTCAGCAGCCCTCCCAGGATGACAGCGTTCTGTCCCTCAGTCCGGCATCTGGGAACCTGCTGATGCAAGAAGCACAGGACTTACTGGGGACTGATGTGGCAGAGATTGAGATCGGGCCACAATCACAAGCGTTGTTGAGTTCTGGTGATGAAGAAGAGGGGTCTGTGTCTGGGGATGTAGGGACAGAAGAGGAGGCGGGGGAGTCAGAGGAAGAGCTGGATTATGATGATGCTGCTGATGATGACGTTGTGGACCCTAACTATGTGCAGCCTGCTGAGTCCGTGGAAGAATGGTCAGAGCAGGATGACGAGTCACCTCAGCCTAGGCAAGGATATCGCCATATGTCAGGCAGGGGCAGGGGCATCGGCAGCAGTGGGCGTGGAGGAAGTAGACAGGACACTGCTTCAGCCGGCACCACCACCATGCAACCCCCGGCAACTACTACCACACATTGCTCCGCTGCACCCTCTGCTAGTGGGGGCCGCAGTAAATTAAAGTCACCAGTGTGGGATTGCTTTGAGGAATGTACTGATGACAAAAGGTATGCGGTGTGCAGGTTATGCAGCAAAAGATTGAGCCGTGGGAAAAGTCTGAGCAAGATGGGTACCTCATCCCTCCAGGGCCACCTGAGAAGCCGCCACTGCCGCGAGTATGCGGACTTTAAGAGGAAGCAGGCACTGCTGGCAGGGGTTCCTGAGAGCAGAAGGCCCACCAGCGCAGCAGCATCCTCTCTCCCTCAGGGTCGTGAATCCCCCACAGCAGCAGCAGTAGTAGCACGCAAGCGCTCTTCCACCTCGGCTGCTCAGGACACAGACATTGAGGCTGGCAGCCAGTGTTCGTCTCTCTCCTCTGTCTCCCCTGCATCCCAGCGTCGTCAGACCCTGCTGAGCGACACCTTTCAGGGTCTGACCAAGCCTCTGCCTCCAAGCCACAGGCGGATCCGCAAACTAAATGGCTTGCTGGCCCGGGCCATGGCATCACAGCTGCTTCCCTACTCCCTGGTGCAGGAGGGGAGCGCCATGCGGACGCTGCTCCAATTTGGCATCCCCGAGTGGCAAGTCCCCAGTCGCCACTATTTCAGCAGGAGCGCGATCCCAGCACTCCACAAGTTTGCGGTGGAAAACGTGGCCCGTTCCCTGGACTACTCTGTGGGCAAGCGGGTCCACGTGACCATGGACTCGTGGAGTAGCAGATTTGGGACAGGTCGCTACCTGTCCTTTACGGCCCACTGGGTGACACTGATGGAAGGGAGGGAGGACAAGAGCGCATCAGCCCAGCTAGTGGTGCCACCACGCGGGATCAGGGGGGATGCAGAAGGGTCCTGTCACGACACTCCCTCAGCACCCGGAAAGCAAGCCCGCCTCGGCAGCAGCAGCGCCAAGCCTCGGCACTGCCAAGCCCTTTTAAAATTGGTGACCCTGGGGAAGGAGAGGCTTACGGCCACCAACGTCCTGGCCGCCCTCAGGAAGCAGGAGCGGAGGTGGCTGACCCCCAGAGGCCTGGAAGTGGGGTATGTGGCAGCCGATAACGGGGCCAACCTGGTGGCAGCAGTGCAGCAGGGAAACCTCCAGCACATCCCCTGCTTGGCCCACGTGCTCAATCTTGTGGTGCAGCGCTTCTTGCGCACCTACCAGGGGATGAGCGAGCTGCTGCAGGATGCCTGGGCGGTGGTACGCTTTTTCCGCCTGTCAGCCACTGCCTCTGCACTCTTGTCCACCTTACAGCAGCAGTATGGAAGGCCACAACACCGGATGATCATCGACATGCCAGTTCGCTGGAATTCGACTCTGGCCATGTTGGAGCGGCTGTGTCAGCACAGGCTGGCTCTTAGGGCCTACATGCTAGACCCAAGTGTCCCCAGCAACCAGCAAGTCCCCATGATTACTGCCACTCAGTGGACACTGATGCAGCAAGTATGCCTGGTGCTGAGTCCCTTCCTGGAGGCAACCAAGATGGTCAGTGAGGAGCGGGCCTCTGTGTGCCAGTGGGTGCCCTTGGTTTGTCTACTGGAGCAGGCAATGGACAATTTAATTGAGCGTGGGGATGAAGCCCTGAGGCAGTTGGAAGAACAGGAGCAGATGGCAGCACAGTCCAGCTCAGAGGAGGGCTCACAGCAGGTAGTGGAAGAGTTGGAGGTCCCTAACCTGAATGAGGAGGAGGAGCAGAGTGCAGCAGGCGTTGTACGTGGATGGCGGTTTGAGGAGGACAACGACATGGCACAGGAAGAGGACAGGCATGCGTTATGGGACAATGGCGAGGACGAGGAAGATCTTGCTGGCAGGGCCCACTTGTTTCCCATGGCTGTGCACATGTTGCGCTGCCTTCGCAGGGACCCCCGGGTGATCCAGATGCGTTCAAGGGAGGACATCTGGATTACCTTGATGCTTGATCCCCGTCTGAAGGGGAAGCTGGGAGACTTAATGACGCCATCCACCACCGAGCAACGCACAAGGGAGTTGAAGGAGGCCCTTGTGCGCAGACTACTGGAAGCATTCCCCCAGCCTTCCACCCCCATTGTAACTGCTCTGCCAAGCCAGCAAGAGGTGCCTGCCATTGCCACTAGCAGCACAACAACAACCACCAGCAGCAGCAGCAGCAACTGGCGCCCCGGAGACCTGAAGAGCCTAAGCAAGAGCCTGTATGCAGTGCAGCAGCCCAGAACAGAGGTGCCCGCCACAGCATCCACCACCAACCAGCACAAGCAACGACTGACCACCATGGTGTCTGACTATATGGGGTCATCCAGCGGGCTCAATGACACCGACAGCCCCGTGGACCCCTTGGAGTACTGGGTCAAGAGACTGGACATCTGGAGCGAGCTTTCCCAGTACGCCCTGGAACTCCTATCCTGCCCTCCTTCCAGTGTCCTCTCAGAGAGATGCTTTAGTGCGGCCGGTGGCGTGGTCACAGAGAAGCGCTCTCGGCTCTCCCACGCCTCTGTGGACAAACTCACCTTCCTGAAAATCAACCAGGCTTGGGTGGAAGGTGAGTTCCTGGCCCCTATTGTCGGACACAGGGGGACATGAAGTGGCTGCTGCATGTGCTGTTGTTAACTATGCCTGCCTTTATAAAGACATTTACTACCTGCCTAGTGCCTACCTTGGTTAATTTTTTGGTGTTATGGTACTACTACCAGTAAGTTGCCATGGTCCTCCTTCTGAGCTGCTGAACTGACCGCCCGCTTTGTCCTCCTGACTCAGTCGCTACTACACTCTGCGTTCACACTGCCCGGGTCGCCGGGTGCATTTAATTTTTTGGCCAGCACTATGACGCTGTGCTACTTCTACTGTGCTGCTGCTGCTGAACTGACCGCCCGCTTTGTCCTCCTGACTCAGTCGCTACTACACTCTGCGTTCACACTGCCCGGGTCGCCGGGTGCATTTAATTTTTTGGCCAGCACTATGACGCTGTGCTACTACTACTGTGCTGCTGCTGCTGCTGAACTGACCGCCCGCTTTGTCCTCCTGACTCAGTCGCTACTACACTCTGCGTTCACACTGCCCGGGTCGCCGGGTGCATTTAATTTTTTGGCCAGCACTATGACGCTGTGCTGCTACTACTACCACCAGTATGTTGCCGTGGTCCTTCTGTGCTGCTGAACTGACCGCCCGCTTTGTCCTCCTGACTCAGTCGCTACTACACTCTGCGTTCACACTGCCCGGGTCGCCGGGTGCATTTAATTTTTTGGCCAGCACTATGACGCTGTGCTACTACTACTGTGCTGCTGCTGCTGAACTGACCGCCCGCTTTGTCCTCCTGACTCAGTCGCTACTACACTCTGCGTTCACACTGCCCGGGTCGCCGGGTGCATTTAATTTTTTGGCCAGCACTATGACGCTGTGCTGCTACTACTACCACCAGTATGTTGCCGTGGTCCTTCTGTGCTGCTGAACTGACCGCCCGCATAGTCCTTCTCCTGACTCAGTCGCTACCACCACTGCACTCTGCGTTCACACTGCCCGTGTCCACTGACAACTCTGCTGCGATGTCATTGCTAATTGCTGCAAAAAAAAAAAAATTTTACAAAAACCTCTCTGGAGCCTTTTTGCCGTCAGCCACTCATCCTCCTCCAGCGGTACCTTCGCCGCCAAGTGCCATTGGAACTCGCCTTCACCTCTTTGACTGCTTAACGCGTATATCCCTTTTTAAAACCACTTATTACCAATTAATAGCCCCATTTAAAGTGTTGATTTCACTTTAAAATCCATTTTCTTGAGAAAAAATTTTTTGGGGGGAATTTTTTATGTTGAAGTTATGTTGCCCCTTATCACCTCGATAATCCATGCTATTTGGGGGACTGTAGCATGTATGGGGGCTTTGTTATTAACGTTAAAAGAAAATCCGCCTCCGGGCGTGAATCCGCGCGTGATTACGCCATTCACGGGAAAAAATCCGCGTGGTTGCGTGGACGCGGACAAAAATCCGCATGCGGCGGGGCCGAATGCGGATTTTTTTTTTGCAACCACGCGGATTTCCGAATTCGTGGATAAGGCACATCCGAGCATCTCTGGATGCCAACAGTTCTACCATGCCTGCTACACATTGGAAAAGCAGGTAAGCTATCCCTACAGGGGCACTGGTGAAAAAGGATAAGAGCTACTACTACACTAAGGTGGTATGAAATTGAAGGATCGGAGTTGTGGCGGGAAAGGTAAGCAAGGGCGCTGGTGACCACACTCCTCCTCAGTGATCACCATTGTGTCAGTAATGGTGTTGTCCTTCTCCTCCTCCCCCACCAATCCACAGTGTGAGTGGTATCTGTAGGAGGAGGTACCGGAAGGAAGGATCTTTAGCATAAGTGGGTCATGCATGCTCCTCTGGAATAGGGGGCACTAATGTGAGTGGAACTGGGGCATACCCATAGTGTGAAATAAAGACTTTTCCACAGCACTTTACTTTTGCTGTTCTTATTGTAGTATACGTTTGGATAGTGTAAATATTTTTAACCACCAGCAGGATTTGATTTTTATTCATTTTGAATTCTTAAGCCTTAAATGATAAATCAGTTTTAAAGAGTTTAAATACCTACTGGTGGTTACATTGCTGAAACTTTCATTTTGATGTTGTTAGTGTAGGTGTTTGTATGTTGTGTGAAAGTTTCTTATCGTATTCTTATGACCTTAATTTCTTAGATGGTTTTGATAGACAGTATCATGCTGTAGTGGAGTAGTGCAGCCACCCTTGTGTGGTTCTTACTTGCTACAGATTTACTGTTGTTGTAATTCCACATGCACAGACCATTTAATAGCTAGAGAGAATATGGAGAGTGACATGTGGAAGTACAGCCAAATCATTTATTTAAATAATGCGTGGCGTCGTATTTTCTAATAGTGACACTGTGAACTGGTTCTGTTACAGAGTAAAAGATTCGGTGGTGGGCAGTGAAGAATCTGGTCATATCCGCTTCTTCTCCTTTTCCCTCATTGAGGGTTACATTTCCTTGGTGATGGATGTACAGACACAGCAGAGGTGAGATTTGGCCAGTAGCAATTGCTGTCTGGTTTGGTGTATGCCTGTTTATTGCTCAGGACGGTAAAACACATCAGGGTATTTTCTAGCGCTGATTCAAAGAAATGTGTGCTATTGTAACAGTGGATTTCTGATGTAAGATCAAAATAGTATTAAAATTCAATGTCATTTTAGGCAATAAGGCTACTTCAATAGCACTGGAACTGCAATACAGCGGTAAAAACCTCCGCATAAAAAACAACTCTGATTGGAAAGTATTCTGTTCAATTTCTAGGTTTACATGTTTCTGTTTTAAGCTATAGACACCCTGCTGAGGAACATGTACTGCTCTATGTAGAGGGGAGGATGTGTCAGTGACATCACGCTATGCCAACTTCCTGCAGGAACAAAAACACAAGCAACTCTGAATTCCCTCCTGTACACCACACTGGTCATAGCCTGTGCCAAATCCCAGCAGGTGCACCACTCATGCTTGCCAAATTTACAAAACAAAATCATGGAGATGGCACAAAACTGAGCAAACCATTATCCAGTTGGAGCTGCCTTATTTTTTTCCTCTGATATCATTATAATGCCTTGGTGTAGCACTGACCTCTTCTGAAGAACTGTACAGAGTTGATGTCACTAACTGTCCCTCAGATGAGCTCACAATCCAATCTTCATTCTAATAATAGTTAATTGTCCCTACATAGTCTAAGTCCAGTTTTAGAAATAGTCTTTCCTTAGTAAAATAAAATTTGATATTACCTATTCACCTTAAAAGCAAGAAGTTTTATATCCGGATCACCTTATACATAGTATTTTTGTTTTTAGTTATTATGTACAGAAAAGTATTGCAACTAAACTTGTTGTTTTGTCAGAAATATATATATGCTGTTTCATGACACAGTGTCTTGTCACCCTTATTTTCAGGTTTCCTAATAATTTGCTGTTTACAAGTGCGTCGGGCGAGCTTTGGAAGATGGTTCGTATTGGCGGACAACCTCTTGGCTTTGGTAAGTATTTACAGTTAGATTTTGTCCACAGGCAATAATCTGGTGCTGTCAAGAATCAAGCAAAAGGTCTGCGAGAGGATCGGAATATTTGAGTACTTGGGCATTAGTCTGAGTGAGAAGCCACCTTTTTATTTGACTTTTGAAAAAATAACACATAGCAGTTCCTGATATTCAAAGTATTTCAAGTTCCCTAGATATCTCATTTAAACATATGTAAGACAATTTATGGACTTGGGAAATAGTTCTTGCAGCGGTACTGAAGTATGGCAGTTTATTGAATGTTCCATCCCTCTAGTCAGTATCAAAATGCAATATTTATATTCGTCCTCATAGTAGAATAACTTGTTTTATTTGTAATATTTGTGGCAAAAGCTGAGCTTATTTTCTTGTGTCGCAATCTGTAGTAACAGGAGATATTCCTCTTTTGTAAGAACACTGTGCAGTATCAAGGGTGGGCATTGTAAAATCCAGGGGTGCACGAACAATATTAGGGTTGTCTAATGTCAGGTTGCACATGAACGTCAAGGACGCATCTGAATTCTGTCCTTAAATATTGGGTTGCACTCTAGAATCAGGGAGCACTGTGGAATTTTATGGGAAGGCCAGGTGTAAACCCTAAATAATGCCCTGTAATATCTGATGGACGCTCTATAACATGGAGGGTACAGTGAGGCATATGTGGCTGGACTTCACTTGCATCTCCCGCTGAGGCACAGCAGTGCCCTTAGCCATCAAAGGTAGACCACCGCCAATATCACCAATGTGCCTGGGTGGCTTAATCTTTTGAAAAGTATACTGGCCTTTAGGAATGCTCAAATGGATCCAATATAGACTCTAGTGTTCAGGCTTGCAAAGTTTAAACCCCAACTCCATACGCTCATTTTGAATTTAATGCCACCAATGTTTATCAAAATATTCCAATCGAAATAGCAGCGCCAGCAGAGTCCACTTGTAACCTCCACAGGACCTTTAAAGATAAGCCGAGTACACGAGGGGAGACCTCATAGCAAGTAACGCTTTTGCACAACACCCTTGTGCTCAAAAGGTAGTGTTGAAGTGATCAAGGCTATCACCAATAGGACAGGAGGACAACGCACTCCCCTCCCCCCCCCCCCCCGTTTTCGCCTGCTCACCAGATCACTGCTTCGCATATAGCGTATCAATTCCCATAAGACAGCTTCTAAAAAGTATAAGAGAGACGGCCTTGCATAGTGTAAATCAGTTTAATAGAGCGCCTATGGCCCCTCTTAAAATCTACGTACATAAAAACTTCTTGTTAAAAAGCACATCATAGTTACACATCCAAGTGCAGCTCCGGTCGCCTCCTGCGCGTCCCCGGCTGATGTCCTGTATACAGCGTGCGTGCGTCTCCCAAGCTCCGTAGCGGGGGGAGTACGTTGTCCTCCTGTCCTATTGGTGATGGCCTTGATCACTTCAACACTACCTTTTGAGCACAAGGGTGTTGTGAAAAAACGTTACTTGCTATGAGGGCTCCCCTCGTGTACTCTGCTTATCTTTAAAGGTCCTGGCTGTGGAGGTTACAAGTGGACTCTGCTGGCGCTGCTATTTCGATTGGAATATTTTGGGAACATTTTCTCCTGTATAGTGTGCTGCCTGGAGTAGTGGTGTTTACGGGATATTGAGCGCAGTATCTTTTGATAAGTAATGTTTATCAAAAGTTTGCAATCTCCTTTTCTGTATCACAGTGCACCAAATATTCTCAGTATGTGAAAACTCTGTCCATTTGAGCAGCCAGACCCTTTACCTACAGAGCCATACTTTGTAATGCACGCAGAATAGACTTTTTTTCTGAAAGGCCTTGCTCAATCTGGCAGGAGAATGCCAAAGATGTAGTTTGGATGGCAACAAGTGTTTCTCCACAACCTGTACAGTATATATCATTCAGAATAGATAAAGCCATCACAGTTGTGGAAATAGCCCATGCCAGGTACACTAATGCACTCCCATACCAATACAGAAGCTGGTTTTTGAACTGTGTGCTGATAACAAGCGGGATGTTTTTTCCCTCTTTAGCTTGAGGGATACAGTATCCATGATTTCGAAAAACATTTCCAGTTTTAATTTGTCAGGCATGGGATTGGTTTCGCCTTCTCTTCATTCCCCTTTAACCACTTTACCCCCGCGCGTACGTATTTCTCCGCCCCTTTTTCCATCCTTTAACAACTAGGGACGGAGAAACACGTACTTTCCGCGTTCCCGACGCTGCCCGCGCTCCCGCTCGTAAACACGCCGCCCGCCGCTAGTAAACACGCCGCCGCCCGCTCGCCCAGAGATCAATGAACGGGAAAATCCATTCCCGTTCGTTGATCTAAGCCCCACAATGATCAGCTGCTCTCCTATGGGCAGCGCGATCATTGTGAGAAAAAACTCACGTGTCCAGCCTCCTTATACTTCCTCCAAGCTTCCGGAAGGAAGCTTGGAGGTCGCATTAAAACAAAAAGGTACTGTAATAGTAAACTATACTGAAATAGTAAACTACACCCTACACATTTTCCACATACAAATAAATGACTTTTACACATAAAATTAACTCATTACCTCCCACACTCCCCATTTTTTTTTTTTTGTAATTAAAAAAAAATTAAAAAATTTACAATTAAAAAAATACATAAATAGTTACCTTAGGGACTGAACTTTTTAAATATTTATGTCAAGAGGGTATAACACTGTTACTTTATAAACTATGGGCTTGTAATTAGGGATGGACGCAAAAATGAAAAAAATGCACCTTTATTTCCAAATAAAATATTGGCGCCAAACATTGTGATAGGGACATAATTTAAATGGTTTTATAACCGGGACAAAAGGGCAAATACGTTTCATGGGTTTTAATTACAGTAGCATGCATTATTTAAAAACTATAATGGCCGAAAACTGAAAAATATTTTTTTTTTTTTTCCCACATTTTTCCTATTTTCCCATTAAAACACATTTAGAAAAAAATAATTCTTGGCATAATGTCCCACCTAAAGAAAGCCTAATTGGTGGCGGAAAAAACAAGATATAGTTCATTTCATTGCGATAAGTAATGATAAAGTTATAGACGAATGAATGGAAGGAGCGCTGAAAGGTGAAAATTGCTCTGGTGCTCAGGGGGTAAAACCCCTCAGTGGTGAAGTGGTTAAAGGAGTACGGGCCCACTCAGGGTGGCAGTGGTTTTGGATCATGTTTATATTTGGACTCTTCTTTGCATGGTAAACTTACATTTGTGGATTGTGGATGCAGCAGCAAATTGATCAGACAATGATTTTCAGAAGTGGCCAAACACTGATTTCCACTAGCGATTTGTCTGTTTTTAATATGTATGCTTTCTCTGCTCCGGTCACCCCATATCTTATTGTATGGTTTATATAATATAGTGATATATGGATATTTTTATTTTGCAGATGAGTGTGGGATTGTTGCCCAGATCTCAGAACCATTAGCTGCTGCTGACATCCCTGCCTATTATATCAGTACCTTTAAGTTTGATCATGCACTGGTAAGTAATTCCTGTCACCAAGAAGTCCATGTCAAAAATATTTTTATTTATGTAAATGGTTCTTAAAGCAAACCTGAACTAAAGTTTTCCACACTTATAATTATTATTATTACACTTAATCTTCTTTCTACCTATCTACTACCTATCTACTACTGCACACTAGCTGGCCAAAGCTGACAATTGTATCATTTTTGTTGTGGGGCGTCCTTCTTGCTCTCTGCAAATTCTAAAAAATAACATTACAAAAAAAAAAAGAGCAACATTACAGGATCTCATCCTCCGTGTGTGCCCAACTCAAACCATTACTACCATACATATACCTAAATATAAAACCCTTACCCTAAAAATCACAAGATCAGGCAACTAGACCCCAGTAAAGACCAAGTTCCACTCGGAATTGCACTTCTGATATGGTACCAAACATTATCTTTGGGCTCAAGTCTATGAAGTTGACCATTCTGGCAGGTCATCTCCAAGCAAATGCAAACCATTGCAAGTGTAATCTGAGACCCACCCATATGCTTAAATAGCAAGCCTCTAGATACAAATGACAAGCACGCCATTTGTGCTAAACACCACCACATAGCCACAGTCAACATATCATCTGGACCAAGCTGGTGAGGTGCTGAACAACCTCACCCTCGCATGACCTTCCTGATTAGAGGCAGCCTCTCACATGTTGTAGTAAGGTTCCTCTGCACCTTGTAGTAACTTGTGTATGGCATAGTATGACGTGAAATATGGCTATAATGAGGCTGGAGGCATGAGGGGAGTTGGACTGTGGTGATGCAAGCAGTGGTCACATGATGTTTCACCCCATTGGGGCTTTCTCAGTTGTATGACCATTGATCAATAAGCACGTCATTCCTTGTACTGGTGCGTACATTAGCTGGTCAAGCAATCTCCATTAGGGTCTAGTCTAGACTAGACTTGCAGTTAAAGATCCAAAAGACTCCTTTAAAAAAAAATGCCTATCAAAGTCCCTCAACAAGGGTTTGTGTTTAGTGTATACATTTCCATCACTTTCATACCCTTAGGATCTTAATTATGTTCTTTTTTTTTTTATTGCATAGCATTTGGATTCTTCTCATTGGGACTTTTTATTTCAGCTATATGTTGCTTCATCCTAGTTTTCAGGGATCTGAAAGACTCCCCAATATATAGCAGTCCACAAGGACATTGCATTTGCTTTGATATTTTTTCAGCTCTAATCATTGACGGAAAACAACTAAGATCGATTGCAATTATAAAATGTATTCCTTTTTGTACATATTCACACCCTTTGCATCCCTGCAGCAACGCATACCTTTTGAGCCTTTGCTTTTCTTATTTTTATTGTGACCAAATCTGCATCTAATAGGTCATTCACATTTGTACTCCTTACCCACGATCTTCATTATGGCAGGAGCCCTACACAGTAGATGCCAATATCTGGACAGTACTTTCTTTACATTATTCTAATGTGCACCGTATGCTTCTACAATTCAAAAAACATTGACATCCTTTTTGTTACTAGAAATTATAGCACCTGACTGTGTATCTGACTCTTTTCTAACACTGAATTTCCTCATCAGATCTTGTCTGTCCTTCACTTAAGGCTGGTACACGTGATGCAATTTCAGTTGGATAGGTCAAATCAATCATTTTTCGTTATGTCCAATCTGCTTCCAATCGAACAGGATTGATTTTTTTTTTTTCAGCACTGATCTAAAAATCTATCCCGTTCTTAATCGGGAGCAGATCAGACATGTCAGAAATTATCGATTTAGCCTATCTATCTGATGGGAAATTTCACTGTGTACCAGCCTTAATGCTATATGATAAGCTGTAAAGACTATCCGATTGGGGTACCCTCTTGCATGCAATCTGGCCCTCAAACCATAAGCCTCCCTTTGAAAATCTTGGGGTGTACTTTAGGGGAATGGTTTTATACTTAGCTATGAGTTTGTATGTTAGCAACGGTCCATTTATGCCCTTAGTTTCCTATTTTTGTACATGCGTTCTAAAAATGACATTACCTGCATATGACATCTTGTTTTCTGATTCTAAACAGGTAAAAGGGTACCTGAAGCCAGATACTACCACCTCCTCCCTCCCCCCCCCCCTCCTGGCAAAAAAAGGTACTCACTTCAGTAGAGGGAACATTCTCCAATCTATAGTTCAGAGCCTTCCCCAATCTTCTACGCCCATACGCTACTATGCACTGGAAATTATTTGAGATTAACGTTGGATATTGTTTGCGGCAGCACTCCCCCTCTGCACATAGTATGGTCTGCACAGTGGCCCTTGGCCACTCATGCATGGGGGGGGGGGGGGAAGCTCGGCCACAAAGAGGACCCTAGCAAACAGCGGTGTGGTGGTCAGGGAGGATCTGAAGTCTCTGAATGTGACAGTACTGTGAATGCATGAGTGTGGTCCACACCTGCGCAGTTCCACAATTGCAATTGGTCAGTATTCCACCGTTTATAGTACCAGCAGTCTCTGGTCCTTAAGGGGGCAGAGACCGCTGGTACTTAAGTGGTTAATTTATAAACTACAGAAATGAAAACTAATCCTATTGCTGTGGAACACCGTTTTAAAAAATATTACTTTAACTGTCCTCTTTGTTAGGTTTATGCTACTTGGCTATTGTAACATTAGAGACATCTTTATTACAACAATAAACAAATAAGCTTTTCTGCTCCCAAATTTTGGCAGACTCCACAGCAGGAGTTTCTAACAAATATCAAATATTTTTTTAAATAGAATTTCTTAATTATCCTATGGGAAACTCTGTTTGTTCCCTTTTTAATCAAGGTACTACCATATTTGTAAAGGTTGGCATACCTTAACTGTGCAATAGCAGTCAAACTAATTGTATCATATCCATTTGAAAACAAACTTTAAAGGGGCACTATGGCGAAAAATTTTAAATATATGCAAACAAACAAATAAGAAGTATGGTTTTTCCAGAGTAAAATGAGTCATAAATTACTTTTCTCTTATGTTGCTGTCACTTTCAGTAAGCAGTAGAAATCTGACAGAAGTGACAGGTTTTGGACTAGTCCATCTCTTCGTAGGGGATTCTCAGCAAGGCTTTTATTCTTTATAAAGCTATTCCCTAAAAAGGATTTAAACAATGATGCTTGGCAACTTCCCTGCTCCCTACACAGTTTTTTGGCAGTTGGACAGAGCAACTGCCATTCACTAAGTGCTTTTGAAAATAAATATATTCCTGAGAATCCCCTATAAAGAGATGGACTAGTCCAAAACCTGTCACTTCTGTCAGATTTCTACAACCTACTGTAAGTGACAGCAACATAGGAGAAAAGCAATTTATGGCTCATTTTACTCTGGAAAAAAAGTACTTCTTATTTGTATATGTATGGACATATTTTAAATTTTACAGTTTTTCGCTGTAGTGCCCCTTTAAAACCTTTCCTGTTTGAGTACATTTATGTTGCTGGCATTTTTACATGTAGACTTTTTTTATTTTAATAGTATTTCCAGTTTCACACATGAAAAGAGGAGAGTGTGAGACAAGAAAAGAGCTGCAAGCTCAGCAAAACAATAACAGCTAAACATCCCTGCCCAAGCCACCTCACCCTCTGCCAGACGGCACACAATTACACTGCTGATGTTGCCATAGTGAACAGGACAAGAAGCCAACTTCTGGCTATTAAACACAAAACAAACTAATACAACAAAAATGAAGTATGCATCCAGCAAGCTTTCTGTTCAAGATGCTAGGCTTGTATAACATTACCCAGAATTAAGTTATGGGCCCTTCCTTGTTTTGTGAATTGCATTAATGTCAATACACACATCGAAATGATTTTGTTTCATTTGAGATAACGTTAACCAGGGTTGAAAAAAACAGATTTATTTTTGCTGTATTTAGGAACACAGATATAAGATGACAGCCACCCAATCTATTCCTATGTAACCCGTTCTTGGCTGTGTGTAGTTAAAAGGGTCATTAAAGAGACTCCGTAACAAAAATTGCATCCTGTTTTTTATCATCCTACAAGTTCCAAAAGCTATTCTAATGTGTTCTGGCTTACTGCAGCACTTTCTACTATCACAGTCTCTGTAATAAATCAATGTATCTTTCCCCTGTCAGACTTGTCAGCCTGTGTCTGGAAGGCTGCCAAGTTCTTCAGTGTTGTGGTTCTGCTATGAACTCCCCCTTCCTCTATGCACACTGCCTGTGTGTTATTTAGATTAGAGCAGCTTCTCTCTGCTCTATTTTTTACAAGCTGGATAAATTGTCCTCTGAGCTGGCTGGGCTTTCACATACTGAAGAATTACAGACAAGAGTAAAGCTGTTTGCAGGAAGAAACAAGCAGCCTGAAACTTCAGTGCATGAGAGATGCAGGGGGAAAGAAAAACACAAATGATCTCTTGAGATTCAAAAGGAAGGCTGTATACAGCCTGCTTGTGTATGGATGTATTTTCTATGTGTGGACATACTGTACATCAACCTACTTCCTGTTTTGGTGGCCATTTTGTTTGTTTATAAACAAACTTTTTAAAACTGTTTTTAACCACTTTTAATGCGGTGAGGAGCGGCAAAATTGTGACAGAGGGTAATAGGAGATGTCCCCTAACGCACTGGTATGTTTACTTTTGTGCGATTTTAACAATACAGATTCTCTTTAAGCCTGTCACTCCTAGTTAATCAAATTTGGGGAAGAGAGGAGGGCATCAAACAGGAAGCTTTTAGACTTCCCCCTCTCCCATGTGTATCATCCATGTACAGCACCCCTCTCTTTCATGAACAGCTCCCTTAAAGAGGAACTCCAGTGAAAATAATGTAATAAAAAAAAGTGCTTCATTTTTTACAATAATTATGTATACATGATTTAGTCAGTGTTTGCCCATTGTAAAATCTTTTAAATCCCTGATTTACATTCTGACATTTATTACATGGTGACATTTTTACTGTTGGCAGGTGATGTAGCTGCTGCATGCTTTTTTGGCAGTTGGAAACCGCTGCAAACAGCTATTTCCCACAATGCAGCAAGGTTCACAGACAGGAAACTGCCAGGAGTACATACTCATTGTTTCTTGTGGGAGGGGTTTCACCACAATATCAGTCATACAGCGCCCCCTGATGGTCTGTTTGTGAAAAGGAATAATTTCTTACGTAAAAGGGGTATCAGCTACTGATTGGGATAAAGTTCAATGGTCTTGGTCAGAGTTTCTCTTTAAGCATCAGTTTCTCTATTTCATGTGTTGTTCCCTATTATTAAAGAACAAGCGACACCCATGCTAACATAGAAATAAAAATCACATATAAGTAGATAAATACTACTTCTACTTACATAACAGATGTATTCTGCTATCCACGTAATGATTCCTGTGAATTTTACAAAGGAAAAGCAGAAAATCCTATTCTAGGCAGTGGCCATCTTGCCAAGCTATTGCTGACATCATATCCTCCCTGACTCTTGTTTTCCCCCCTCCCTTCTCTTGCTCATTGTGTATTTATTAGCTGCCCTCCTTCCAGAGTCTTTTTTTTAATTTATATTATATTATTACACATCCAATCACTGAGTCACCTCAGCCTTGCTTGTAAACACAAGTGATCAGCTAGACACGGAAATAAATGGAAGAGGAGGAATATATTATAGATAAAAAGAACTCCCAGCATTCAAAAGAACTCCCAGCATTCAACTTTTTGGCACTGTTTGGCACTAGGGGCAGTGCTCCTAAAGTACGTGATAACTCCAAACCATAACAGCAGAAAAAGTTTTGCAAGTTTTAAATGCAGGATTAGCATCTTTATCACTTAATACACTCAGACCAGTTGAAATATGATTTTTATGGTGACAATACCGCTTTAAGCCCTCTCTTTCATATGTAGCAACCAGTCTTTCATGTCCAGGTTCCCCCGGGCTGCAGCCAAAGAATTCCTGGGACTTTGTGGCCCTTACAGAAATCTGGCCCTGGTGCTCTGTATACTTTTAAAAATGTAGGGAAAGGATATAAACCATATCAGCAAATATAAAATGTCTAAGCATCCCTTAGTATTGGCAGCCTTTCCTTTAGCCATCCTCTGATTTAGGTAATGCTTGACCAACCACTATTGTAGTTCCTGCTGTGAGCTGCAGTGGGACACTTCTGCAATGCTGGACCACTATATGGGAAGCACCATAGGGAAAATCACTGGTTTACTGGCTAGAGGATAAATGTACTGCAGAAGGGGTGTGATTCGGGGGACCACACTACTGCAACTGCACTGGCTTGCATATAAACCAAGACTTTAAATGAGGCCAGCCACCCCTAACACACACCCCTCAAAAGGTCATACAACTCTTGACTACTCTCTTGTGTAGCTGCAGGTATGGGGGTGGTCTATAAGCACCCTGAGGGCAGAAAGCACAGAGACAATAGGAGCCCCGATGGTACTCATAAAGGAAGGTTGCAGATGGGCAACCAATCACTGCACTGCAATGACTCATAATGGCTTAATGGTTCCGAAGTGTGGCAGAGCCACTAATGAATGAGTAGTGATGGGCTCACGAGTACATAACTAGCCAAATTTGTGACTCTAAGGAGGCTTAATAGCCTCAGGTGTGTGGCTGGGAGAGAGGGGGTTAATTACCCTGATGTCCGGTGCTTCTATGCGTATCACACGCTCGCACGCATCCAACGGGTCGCGTTCCACGACTCACTAGCCTGCACTTCCTCCTTTGGCTGGAAGGAGGAAGTGCACGGTATTGTTGTGGAATGCATCCCATTGGACGCGTGCGAGCGTGTGATACGCATAGAAGCACAGGACGTCTGGGTAATTAACCCCCTCTCTCCCAGCCACACACCTGAGGCTATTAAGCCTCATTAGAATCACAAATTCGGCTAGTTATGTACTCATGAGCCCATCACTACTAATGAGTTAAATAGAACACCTTTCCCAAAGAGGGCGAGAAGCACAAAAGGGGGAAAGAAGCCCTTAAGCCTCATCTACACATGTAGATGAGGCGGCGATCCGGCGGCTCGATTAGCCGCTGGATCGCCTCTTCCGCGTCCCCGCTCGCCGCGCGTGCGCCGGATTAGATTCCCCGCTCGTCCCCGCCGGCGCCGCTTATCTTCCGCTCGATTCCCTGCCATTGTCCCCTGGCGGGGAGCGAGCAGGGTATCGGCGGTGAGAAGATCCGTCCTGTCAGATCTTATCAATCGAGTCGCATGAGCGGCTCGATTGATAAGGAACATCGCGGCCGCATCTACGTGTGTAGATGTGGCTTAAGACTCAGCTCAGAGCACCCTTTGGCACTTTACTCGGCCTGAGGAAGTGGGCATAGACCCACAAAACCTACATATTGAAATTCATTAATTACATGAATTTGTCTTTGAGATAAGCTACCTCACTTTTTTTCTATTTTATGTGATTTTTACATAGTTGTACTGATACCCTGGGCTCCTCTTTTTCCCCTTTTGTACTCTTGTGTACTTTTATATAGGAGTTAATTATTTGTGTTTACTTTAATCAAGGTGATACTAATGTAGATTACTCTTCATATTCCCCTTGATTTTTGTAGGTACCCGAAGAAAACATTAACGGTGTCATTAATGCGCTCCAAGTCAGCCAAGCGGGAAAGCATTAGGAATCTTCTGGCTGGTGGATGGCTTACTTTTTTTCTGTGCAGTATTTTAAGACGAGCTGAATCTCAAGAGGTGCCATGAAGGACGAAAAACACTGAAATGGAGATTATCGTGAATATCTCCAGCAAGTTTTATTTTCCTTTATTCACATATGTTTTTTTATGTTTAGTTTTCAAAGTGATCTGTAACCTTCCTGCTAATTTAGGACAACAACAAAATGGAAAAAAAAAGAAAAAAAATGTAAAAGGAAAAAAAAATATAAAAATTGCATTGCACTGTTGCAATTAGTTATTACTGAGATGCAAAGGAGCCTTGGCTGTAGACCTGATCTGATCTGCACCTTATAGATGAGTGTGAAAGAGTAATTTGAAAATATCTTTGTGAAGAAGATTGCAAACTGAAAAAACATGGCCGAACGTCACACAATGATAAAGAACATTGCACTGTATTCATCTACTCCTCTTGAAATGGCATCAGACTTGCATAAAGATTGTATTACAATAGCTAGTACTACATACCTGGATAGGTCTGTCATGCTTCATACCCTTGCCAGTCCTGAGAGCAATAGTTAGTGAGCTGCTCCTGCCTGGAACATGGATTGAAGTTGATGATTGGTCAAGGCAATGTCCATCAGCTGATTCTGATACAGTTTCCATGTAGAAATGAAAGTGGGAGTGTTGGCAGCTTTGTAAAATTCTCTGCACCTTGACTCTGCTTTTACCCCCTTTTTATTTCTTTGCATGGTGAATTGTGCTGTTGTTTTATTTTACATTTTTTTAGTGACTCTAAATAAGCCTTTCCGGAATATTTTAACTGGTGCACCATTTCCATGCTAATCATGCAAGCAACGTTGGCCTTGCTCTGAAAGCTGCCTCTAAGACAAAACAAGTGCTTCATTGTAGAAAACAAATATTGCTTTAGCAGCTTTTGACTTAGTAATTAGTAAAATTATTTTTTTTTAATTACTTGCCAACTGAGAACATTTTG
This sequence comes from Hyperolius riggenbachi, assembly GCF_040937935.1. Taxonomy (NCBI): domain Eukaryota; kingdom Metazoa; phylum Chordata; class Amphibia; order Anura; family Hyperoliidae; genus Hyperolius; species Hyperolius riggenbachi. The sequence continues at coordinate 253,887,028 of NC_090647.1, read as the reverse complement.
CATGTTGAGGGTTCTATGTCCTAAGCTCATTCTTTTACTGTCACACTACAAGTGTTAGACTAAAACTTTATATACTATATAACCTTTATCTTGTATAAACGTTTGCCTTGAAGCTGTTGCACCAAGTAGGGAGAAACTTCATAAAACCTGGAATTGTAAACGTGGAAGGTTTTACTATACAATTATGGTAAATTTCAGTTCATGCTATGTACAGTCAAGGGATTAATGTATCCCATTTAGAGTTTAAAGTTTGTCAGTGACTTTTACTTACATATTGCAAACTGTTATTTTGTGGGCTGAATTAATTTAACAGAAAACGCTTAACTATTTAGTGTACTGTGAAATCATTGGTTTCCCATGAACCAGCAGTCTTCATCCTTACATACTAGTGCAGTCTGTTTTATGAAGGAGATTTAGTCATCTCGAAAACAGGTTGGATGCTACTAAAAGTATCAAAGGCAATGCAAATTATCTAACGCAAATCTGTCCACAACTCCCAACTACTCTACTAGCCTGATTTACGAAGACCTCTCCAAAGGGAGTATTACAAGTGGTTAAGCAAACCTAGACTGTTGATATTAGCTCTTAGCTGGTATTCATAAAATAGCAATTGTGTGATTGTGGTTTGTTGCAGGTGCTAGCAGCAATACTCACTGTGATATGATGTGACCCAGATGAGGGTAGCAAATCCTAACCACAATTTTTAATGAATGCAGGTTTGCTGGTTCCTGTTTGATATCCGAATCAAAATGCTTGAAGATCTGTAGAGATGGCTTTCTAATCATCAATGTTTTTCAGGTAGCCTGATATATGCATTCATGGGAATGGTAGTATATTAATCATGTAAGTGGGCTTCCTCCATGGATCTGCACAGAATATACTTGTGTGGGATGTGAAGATGAGATCATGAGGCAGTGAACGAAGTACAGAGATGGATATTGAACCTGAAAATAGACTTACCAATGCATAAAATTGAATCTGAATCTGAGGCTGAGCTGGCCTTTAGTAATATATACAATGGAACAGGTCACTATTTGAACTGTGGAACGTTTTGCAGAACAAGCACTCTGCCAACATCTTGTCTGTTCCAAATTCTTGCATCTAGTGTGAAAGTCATACATCTGTTGTGAAATTCAAAAATCCTTATCTTAAAGGAGAATTTATGGTAACTTTAAACCCAGTAAATGGGGGTCAGTTGCAAGTGTGTTTTTGGAACCTTAGCATAGGCCCGAAGTACATAGTTTTCTTTCCCTCCTCTTTGCCTCTGTGAACAGAAGGAAATTGAGCAGGGATTGAATTTTCTCATTTTTACAGATTACATAATTCTGTAAAAACTGACATTTCAAGTCCCATGTAAAGTGTTTATGAAATGTATTTAAATTAGGACACACCCACTGCAGCAGTGAATAAATAAATTGTGCCATGATGAAGGTGGCAGAGTGTCCTTTTTGAACTTAATTGTCAGTAAACATTTCCTCTGTGTGGGGAACTATGAGCAGTCCACTTTGCTTTGGAAATGGTAATATTAGGCCTGATTACCACTTGCCTGGTTTCCTTGGAAAACCATTACTTTTCTATAATGTTTGTAAACCATGAGTTCCCTTATCCTTTAAGTGATACATGTTTAATGCATTAGGTGACCACCTGTACCTACAGCCACACTTAAAATTTCTAATTTACAAACTCGTTTCTGAAATGCCAGAATAAGCCATCCATCCGTTTTCACTACATCTTTCCGCTAGATCATACCCTACATTGCTTTCAATGCTGACAGGTTAATGAAAACCATCATGGGCATGTGTGGCCTACCACACATATGCAATAATAGTTTGCACAGCAGTAAATCTTTAGTTTGGAAGAGTAACAGTTGTTGAAGGTTTATGTATTCTTTTTGTGCTAGTATACCATGTTTAATCCCTTTTATTGATGAGGAAACATTGTTAGGTCAATATTGGGTAAGCCTATTTTTACTCCTATTCTAGTGTACAAAGAATTTTCCTTCACTGTTTTTAGTATGTTAATGCTAAACAAATTAGCCCACCAGGGGCTTTGACTCAATTCTATTACCTTGCCTTTATTTTGTACTGTAAAATCATATTGAATGTACATTTTCATGTACATAAGCTATGTAAACATTTTTAAAATAGTTTCTTACGGCATATCATGGCATGTTCCAAACCACTGTCTCAATCCTTAGCAATATAATGCTGGAGATGGAAGCCATGATCAGTTTTCTCATATCCTGGTTAAGCGAAGGAGAATTGTGAGGGGGGCTTATGCCAAACATTCTTTTGCTTGTAGTCTTCAAAATATGCCTGCAGTATTCTTTCAACGAGAGAGTTAAAAGGCAGTCAAAGGCATAGCTTTATGTGAACACAGCCAAGCTAAAAATAGGCTAAAAATCACTTTAAATACAGTTGCAACAATATGGGAAATCTTTACTTACAAGTGAAAAATGATGGTAGAGTTTAACTTTGATAAAATGATGTATTTCCTTCCAAATATAGAATTCATGGCCTCCAGCCATACAGTCAATTAGCCGAGAAGGCTTAATATACACATTTTAAAGCAAGTTTTAGTTCAAAAGCATCAAATCTAAAAATGCAGCATCTCAGAACTATAACGCCCTACGGCACTGAGGGTAGTCATGTCTTGTATCCATCTAGGTTTACTACTGGCCAGATCTATTATGTAGGGCCATTTTATAGAATAGGCATCAGTTAGTCTTCTCAATGTGTTTTGGTTATTGAAACTGTGATGGTGCAACCACTGTTGTTCACTAAAGGGGTAGTGATATATTTGACTGTTTATAAAAGGTAGGAAAGGACCAAAACAGAATTTCTCAGAGGTGTCATTTTGGCACCGCTTCTTAGTCCATGTTGGTTGATTGCAAAGTGCTTAAAGGAAGTGTGTAGAAAATGGGATCTAATTGAGCCTAGCTCCACATTTGTGTCAAGACCACCAGTTCTAAAAACTGCATTTTCAATTTCATCAGGAAATATATTTTAATATTTCATCTGTGATATTTATATCCTGGTTTACTAAATTTCTGAGCTTGAGTACATTTGAGAGAATACCTGATCTTACAAACCTGAATTTGTTATAGATTGTCCTTTATTAGGGGCAAAGGTCTGAAACCTAACATGTTCCTCACAAGTGCTTTGGTCTTGCATTTGTGTTCAGTCTCTTCAAGGCTAACTCACTGACTTTTCAGTAACCCTTGCTATGACCTGATGTATACAGCCCAGGTAATTATTTAATACATCCATCTGAAGTCTGATGGCTCATTTTACGTTTAGTGCTCTCCATCTCTGTAGAAGTAAATATGGCCCATGTTGTTGCTACCCAACTGAAGTCCTGGTCCGATAAAGAACTGTACAAACCTGGGAGATGTCATATATATATATAGCTGTTCATGATTTATAAACACTCTTTTGTAACTTGGTTTCGTAGTTTTGACATCCATATTTTATAACCTTTGTAAACACAGCAGCCTGGTGCTGGCAGCCAGCGTCATTTAGTAGGCAATCCGGAGCACCTGAATGCAAGGGAAGTTTGATGACATCATTTGTTATAGTTTAGAAATAATATCCTTGCATCATCTTCTAAACTGAGAAAGCAGTATCAATATCCATGCAGAGGGATATCATTTGACATCAGTAAGGCATGAGGGGGTTTAGGCTCACTGGTGGCTTCAACCTTTTGCTGCAATGATGTCATTCATTATTGTAAAGTCTTCTGTGTTTGTAAAAGTACAAATTGTTTACAACATTCTCAATTTGTAGAATGTATTGAAGATATTTTAAATGGAAAATTGTGCATGCATGAAGCTGTGCCAGCTCCTGCCTTGTGTTTAGAGTTAATGGTATTTGTTGTTTACAAGTGTAGCCTAGGTGGTTCAGGGCACTATTAGTCAGCACATACGATCTACCAAGGATTGTGCCACACAGAGGTAACAGAGCCACTGCTTACTGCTTTCTCCTGCCTATAACAGGCATGGGGGAATACTCAACTTATTATAATGCATGTCGGAAAGTATTGAGAATTTGCTAGGTAATTAGGAAGGGTCTGACAAGCCGCTGTTTGTTGAAAGTTTTAAGCCCACCAGTTGGTTATCTGGAACACATAGCCAGAACTTGTACCATAATTTGTTTGCAATTATTTTTGTATGTAACAAAGTACTAACCAAGAACCAGCGCCCTGTTTCTGCTTCATGCACACACAATTATCTTGTAAAATGCAACATTTTTGGAGCTGTTTGGTTATTGGTCTCCTTGTTTTATTATCCCATACCTTCAGATTAGCATGGTTTTGGGACTCTGCCCATGCCTTGGAGTCCTTTCACACTTGAGTGTTTAAAGTTGCAATTAATTGCAATTAATCAGCACAACACAGACTACAGGCACTGCGAATTCTATTTACAATGCAGTGCTGCATAGTTGTGCAAGCAGCAATGCAGTTACTTGTATGTTTTTGATAAAGGTAGCCATACACTTGTCGATTTGCCATTAGATCGACCAGCTGACAGATCCCTATCTGATCGAATCTGATCAGAGAGGGATCGTATGGCTGCCTTTACTGCAAACAGATTGTGAATCGATTTCAGCCTGAAACCGATCACAATCTGTGAAGCCGCCGCCTATTCCCCCCCCCCCCCGCATACATTACCTGACGCTGGCTCCCGGGCATCTTCTCCACGCTGCACCCGCTCCATCCCGGCGCTTCCTGTGTCACTCCGTGACCAGGAAGTTCAAATAGAGCGCCCTCTATTTGAACTTTCTGGTCACTGCAGTGACAGGAAGCGCCGGGATGGAGCGGGTGCAGCGCGGAGAAGATGCGGAGAAGTCGCCCGGGAGCCAGCGTCAGGTAATGTATACCTGATCGGATCGGCCGCCGCTAGCGACACGCTCCCTACCCGCGGGCGATCGAGGGTAATTTCCCGCACGGCGCGATTGACGGGCTGATCCGATTTCGGGAGGAAATCGGATCGGCGGGTGCGTTTAGCGCGAACGATTGGCAGCAGATTCGATCCCAGGAACGAATCTGCTGTCGAAACCGCCGCAAATCGGGCCAGTGTATGGCCACCTTAAGACTCAGTAAAAAAAAGGTGGAATGCCATTATAGCTCAAAACAAATAATGAAAAAAAAATGTACGGTAATTAGAAATGGTGTCAATAAAAAGTGTCCATTAATAGCAATGAAAACATTTTTTTTTCCTAATATGCTATTTATCCTCACCCAAACTGGCATTTGCAACTGTGCTTATTATACAATGATTTGCCAGCTCTGACTTCCTGCTCCTAAGTAAAGATGAACAGAATGTTAAGAGAATTTTTCATTCCTCACTGTCTATGAACGCACAAGGAAAAAAAAATGCTATTTTAAGTTATATTAAGACGCCTGTGGTGGAATAGCCATTTGTTGAAGACCTCAATAATGTTGCCAAGAATGGACAACTAAGCCTAATACAAACTGTTCACTTCTCTATTGTCGTATATTTAAAGTGATATTCCACTTATAGTGGAAATATATGCGTTTACAAGGTCTCACCGTGTTGTCATGCTATATATGATTAAAAAACCCTCCTCTAAGTATTGAATCTAAGGGGCAAAGCCTGCCCACTCACCTGTGTGCCAGCATCACCCATCCAATGACATCCACCACTGTCATTGCACCACACTATATGGGGCTAGATCTAAGCACAGATGGCTATATGCATAGATCTAGCTCCTGGCAGTGTATAGTTTTTGAATAGAACTGCAGGAGAACAGATGCAGTGTAGGCTGCCCACCTTGGATTTTATATTGCAGCAGATCAGGTATATTTTTCTACTGTATATAGTTTGGCAACAGGTGGGCCTAGTAAACTGTAATATTCATGCCCAGAGATAAATTTCACTGTAAAGCCTGCATTGGCGGGATTATAAGATTGTCCAATAGACACTACTGGCAGAAAAACATGCACTGAAGTAACGTGTACATCCCTGCTGTGAAATGTTCTGTCATATGCATGACGCCACTGTAGGCATCACTGCATATTTTCTTGCTTGCCAAAGATTTGCTCATATGTAAGTCTTGTTTTTTTTTTTTTCCCATTTGATTTTATGGGAGAAGTTTTTACACGAATTGGTGCACCAGCAAGTAATGTGTTCTTGTTGTGTTTCTTTCCTGAAGGACCATAACTCGAGGGAATACTTGAATCTGGCAGCAACCATACTGAGCCTTAAAGGATTGAGACATTATAAATCTTTTATTTTTGTAAACATTGCTCTCAGGCCATTTGTCAGTATAGAGCGTGTGGTGCGTACTTCTTTTTCTTACATGATGCCTTTCTTTGGTCCATGTCACAGAGGTAGGCTAGCAGTAGATAGCCAAGTTTTTTTTTTTTATTGACACCAGCAAAGGTGGCGTTATAAAATGTTCAGTTTCCTGCTACCAACTAACCATACGTATTAGCAGGCAGTAGCTGCCACTTCTAAGGCAGGCATCCTCACCACCACCACCACCACCTTTCTCCAGTATATTAGAATGGGATTACTGGCGGAGATATATGCAAGGAAATTCTGGTGTCTCATTATAATTTGATATTCTGCAACTTCAGATTTCATGCAAATACACAGAAATACAAATACACTCCTTATGTAGAGTGCTGGTGAAAAAGTCTCAACAGACATGCAGGCAAGCCTTTTTTGCTTGGTAGCCCTATAGTATACCTGTCCTTTACCTGAGGCTGTGGACTTCTGGAAGAATGATAATGTATTAAACCTGACATTTATTAGCATCTCATTGGCTATCCCTGTTCCATGATAGAGGAGAGGAACTTATTGTTAGCCATACTACATGCATCTTGTGAGGTACCCACCGGAGCTCACATACTCCTGATGGAAAACTCACTGCAACAAGTAAAATCTTGAGTAGAATTGTGATCAAGGTTTATGCAACATAAGTGCCATGGTGATGGGGATACACGCCCTCTTCAACCTGGGAAATCTTTGATATGGTTTCAAATATCAATTGTTTACGTTTGAGAAGTAATACTGGGGTCTGTTCATAAAAGGAATTAGTATTACAAAGTCCTGTTTAATTGCCAGACAGTTCACCCTTTTTGGAAAGATTCAATTAACATATATGGATTTGGTCTTTCCTTATTGGTTTTACAGTACTCCCTATACCTATATAGCAGAAAAATGTTACATTTGCACATTTATAAATCCTTGAATGTTATGTACGTGAAAATGGCAAGAAAATACCTGCCAAACTTACCTTATTAATCTTGTTGCTCGCAACTGATTACCTAGGGAGACCTTTAGTGACACAGGAACAACAAATCATTACAATGGCCATGTAGGGGGGCACAGGCAGGTGACATGGGAACAGCTAATCATTACACTGACCACATGGAGGGGGGCACAGGAACAGCCAATGCCTGTTCCTGTATCCCCTTATGTGGTCAGTGTACTTTAGGGTCCTTTCACACGCCTGTGTTGTGATAGGTTCACAAAAAGTGCTGTCTAACGTGCAGCATGACCATACGGTGAAGTACACAGAAGTATGCTTCACTGCCACTGTAAACGCACACATTGTCCTGTAAGCACCAAGCATGCTGTGTGTTACTCTGACAGAACCCTGATAGGAATAGTTTGAAATTCTTGTTAAAATTGAACATTTTTTTTTTTAATGGTTAGAGCTCTTTATACATCTTTTCTGTCCCTTACTAAATGGAACAATGTAGAAATCCCCAATGCAAATTAGTCTTTTCATTAATCTGACAATTTATTAAAAAGCTGGCAATTAAGTTAGGTTCAATTGGCATCCTCTGTCATGCTGACATTTGAGAATTAACTAGTGTGTAAAAAAAAAAAATAAAAAAAAATCCTAATTTGCAAATCTATACCCAAGAGGGACAGAAATGTAACTTCTCAAAGCTTGCGCCGGCTGGTCAGTGAATCTTCTGCCAGCTAATTGATTGGTAGCTGCTGGTTTTTGAGTAGGTTAAATGTCCTTCCCTTCCGGGGTCATTAAAGATCTGTGCATTATTACGCTTTTAAGGGCCCTTACAGACCAAATGCATCAAGTAGCGTTATATCGCATTCATACTAATACAATGCAACTTTTTTTTTCCATAGCAATGCAACCTTTTCTATTTTTCCAGCCCACACCTAGTGCGTTGCGACCCAATGCATAGTAGTTGCGTGTCATGACACACTAATGTTAACAAATAAAAATAATGCATCTTTTAACCACTTGCCGACCGCGCACTCATACCGCGTTTCGGCAAAGTGGCAGCTGCAGGACCCCTGTCAATTCACGGCGGGGGGCTCCGTGAATAGCCTGCAGACCGCCGATCGCAGCTCGCAGGCTAAATGTAAACACAAGCGGAAATAATCCGCTTTGTTTACATCCGTACAACGCTGCTAACAGTAGCAGCGTTGTACCAGATCAGCGATCCCCGGCCAATCAGCGATCGCTGTCACATGACAGGCAGGAGCCTGTTAGAGGCTGCACAGGACCGTTCCTGTGCCGCCTCAGATCTCCGGGGGGAAGCTAGGTAGGAGAGGGAGGGGGGAATGTCGCCGCGGAGGGGGGCTTTGAGGTGCCCCCCCCGCAACACCCAGGCAGGCAGGAGCGATCAGACCCCCCCCCCCCAGCACATCATTCCCCTAGTGGGGAAAAAAGGGGGGCGATCTGGTCGCTCTGCCTGCACCCTGATCTCTGCTGGGGGCTGCACAGCCCACCCAGCACAGATCAGCTAAAACAGCGCTGGTCCTTAAGGTGGGGGTAAAGGGTGGGTCCTCAAGTGGTTAAATACAGTGTGCATGTACCTTTTTAAGGGGCACATAAGCATATATGGAGGGGACATTGCTATCCAAAACTAATCAGCTGTCCTTTGTACCGCATGCAAGTTTTTGGGACTTTGTTGCGGTGCAACTTTTTTTTTTACTGCTACTGTAACGGGATGCCTTCGGTGTGTAAGGGCCCTTAAAACTATTATCAGTAGGAGTCCATGCCTATGATCAAGCACCTAAATGAGTTAGACTTTGTTTCTAGTTGGTTCATTTGGTGCGACATAGTCTAGTAATTAAAATAAAGCTAAGCTCACTGTATACTGATCTCCATAAATCTTAGCTTTGTCTGAGACTGGGTGACCTTGGATACAAGACCTCCTCTACAACTGGTCACTTCCACTAGACATAGACATTTAGCGAACAGGTCACCAGCTGTGTGCAGAGAAGTAATAACTGGTAAGACCTCTTGACCGGTTACATAGACCACATAGCGACAGAGATCATTAATTCTACCAGCAGCCCTCTTAAAAGACATGATCTGTCAGATGTTGCAAAGTGGTTTGTCCATTGCGTTATAGCTGGCAACAAATGATTCAGTGTGAATCCAGCCTTCAAGTTTTAATATAAACTTTGAGGGGCTGTGATGCAGGCACAGATATACAATAGTATATCAATCACAGCACCTTTTGGTGCAGTAGTGTTATTTTTTCATGTATGTTTTCCTATCTACTGGATCACTTTAAATATATTCAAGACTGAAAATTGACTGGTGTTTAGAGTTAAAAACTTTAATTCCCTATAATTCAGAAATTGGAATCCCTAATTGTTGGTCTAAGATTATAAATATCTTTAACCTGTTGCCGACTGCTCCACGCCCATTGGCGTGAGCAGTGTGGCAGCCCCAGGACCGCTCCACGCCCATTGGCGTGAATGGCCGTCTATGGGGCTAGCAGGAGATCGAGCATACATCTCCTGCTTGAGGGGGGGGTGGAGCTCCGCCTTCAGTCTCCGAGCGGCAATCGTTGCTTGGGAGACAACCGCTGTCTAATTACTTTGTACAGCGCTGTGACCTGCAGCAGAGCTGTACTGGGGACAGCCGTGTGACACTGCTGTCCCCCTGGAAGGCTAAACAGTGATCGGCTGTCATAGGCTGAAGCCTATGACAGCTGATCATGCTGATTGGCTGGCGGGGGGGGGGGGGGGGGGTGTAGGGAGGGATATAGAATAAATAAAAAAAAAAAGTACATTTAATTGCAAATTTAATAAAATATTTAGCAAAAAACCAAACACCTGGGGTGCGATCAGACCCCACCAACAGAGAGCTCTGTTGGTGGGGAGAAAAGGGGGGGGGGGGAATCACTCGTGTACTGAGTTGTTCGGCCCTGCAGCTTGGCCCTAAAGCTGCAGTGGCCATTTAAGCAATAAATGTCCTGGTCACTGGGGGGGGGGGGGGGGGTGTTAGCACTGCAGTCCCCATGTGGTTAAAGAAAAAAGGTGCAATTGGTAAAAAAAATGCTGTAATTCATGAATATTAGGTTGTGAGTTCAGGTATTAGCAATGAAAGCAGAACTGCTTGTTACAGTTTACACCACTGTGGCCAGCACAATAGCTGATCACCTTGATCTCTCACATAGGAAAGTCATGTTTAAGTATTTGTCATTCAAAAGCAAATTTTACTATGTTTACTATTCTGAGCAGTCTACAATTTTTCCTGTTAAAGCCAATTTACCTCCAATAATTGTCAAGGATGTACACATCACATTATTTTTGGACACACGCCTTTGACTGATGTTGCCTGTACCTTATCCCATTGGGCTAGTCTGTACAGAGGCATAAGTTGTGTGCAAACAAGTTCTGTTGCTATGCGATGGGGGGTAGATGGATGATGGAGCGTACATGGCGGCACATGGCAGGCGGGGGAGCATCTTGCACAAAGGAGTTGGCCAAGTTGATCCATTAGGCAGATCACTTGTGGAGAGATGGTTGGGGGCTACTGTACACACGCCTATTGGCCGCCTCAGCCAACTTTGGTCATGCATGTGAATGAGGTTTTGGGATGCATTCACAATAGGCACACTATGTAATGCACTCTTTAAACCAAGCATGCTAGGCAAAATGTACTGTGCGCAGTTGTTTTCAGTCTGCGGTTTTGTGTGCGTCGAACGGTAACACGCTACATACATTACTGCTAACATTATTGCTGAATTACTGGATTACACACCCAAAACCACAGTCGGGTCAAGTAGATGAACAAGCAAGAAAATAGTAGGTCTGCGTTACACATACATTTGCATGTTACTTTCATGTGCATCATGTGAATATGCTGTAAGGATGATATGTTTCAGATGATGTTACTCTGCTTTTGTACGTGTTACTTACTGCTTACTACAGCTAAACTCTTCTGCTGCAAATCCACCTTTAGAAAAACAATAATGTTGTAAGGCTGCTGTCAAACATCTTCAGCTGGGGATGCTTATAATCATTTAGTAATGAGTTCTGAGATAGAAAAGAGCAAGAGATGTCCAACAGCTACACATAATGACCGAGTATGCACGAGTCTAGCTTCATCTATCACAAGAGGTTACTGTACAGAGTCAGTCCACCTCAAGCTGGTATTTCAGTCCAATCATTTAAAAGTGTATGTCTCACATGGATTTTGGTGGAAATATTTGCACCAGAGAAGTACTGAGCTTAGCTTGCTGGTCTGGCCAATTGTGATAAGAATTTAGCTGTTACCATTGCATTTGTACGATAGTTGATGAAAATGTGCAGGAATGAAGCAATGGAGAGGGGTGTTCTCTGTGCGTGATTCAGCTATTAGATTATCAAATAAAGTATCACTTTTGGGTGGACTGACCCTTCAATAGAAGTTTGTAACATAAAAAAAAACAACAAAACTTTGTAGATTACTGAGACGCTTTTAATTACCCCTCACCCAAAAAATGCCAGGCAGAACTAACTCCATGCAAGTTGGTTTCAATTGTTTCCTTGTACATTTTCCAGATATTGTTCACACTCCATTATAAATTGTTACCTTTACAAAAAGAAAAAAAACCATTACTTTGGTGTTAATTTGCACAAGGCACAAGTCATCCAAAGAAAAGAAGTATTACTTTTATAATAAAAGAAAAGTGAGTCTTTTCTCATTCTGCTCATTCTCTTAGTATCAGTGCCTTTCTCATACTTGTATTTTGAAATTGTGTTTTTTTATTGATAATTATACCCTTGGATTTAGTCTCATTGTGTAGGATTTGTGAATGAATAGATAAAAACAAATTATTTTACTTTGTTTGAAAGACCATATTTGTGTGTGTTGTGTTCTTTTTTTTTTACCACTTTTATCATGTGGATCATACATATATTACTGATTACATATTTATTTACCTATGCAAACATCAAGCAAGTGTTGTCAAAACCCATATGTCAAGCACTTAGGCCCCATTCGCACTTAAAAGCGCAAAACTGCGGGAGCAATTTCTCTGCGATCGTGTTTAGCGCTTCTATAGCATTGAAACTGATTTTGGGCGATTTCCGGCAATTCGCGAAAATCGCTCAAGCAGTGGCGTAGCTAAGGAGCTGTGGGCCCTGATGCAAGTTATACAATGGGGCCCCCCTAGCACTCTATACATAACAATTGATACGGCGCACCAAATCCTGCCAATGGCAACTACAGTGTCAGAGGTGCAAGAAGGATGGGGGAACAGTCTGTTAATGATTACCACTATTCAAAGTATCTATAGAAGTGACTATTATGAGCACAGGACCAATAGAGAGCTAATATTGTAGTTGAGGTAGGGCCCTTTGGGGCCCCTCTAGCCGAAGGGCCCCGATGCGGTCACAACCTCTGCAACCCCTATTGCAGGGGTCCTAAAACGTTTTGGGTCAAGGGCCGGGTCAACATACTTCAGACTGCTGGGGGGCCGGAGTATACATAAAATAATTTAGACGTCTTTGTGCACCAGATAGTCAAGCATACCTAGGTGACAACCTGCAGTCCAATTGGACAACCGTGCCACCTGATGTGGAATTTGATTGAAAGCCAGCGAATTACTGCTTTCTGGCTTCATTCTATATGCAGACCACCTATATTTAAAGACGTAGCTGACCACATCTGTAATACATTTTGTGTGTGGGGGGGGAATCGGTTAAAAAAAAAGCCACAGGGGGCCACATTCGGCCCGCGGGCCTTAGTTTGAGGACCACTGCCCTATTGCTACGCCCCTGCGCCCAAGAACAGGCCCATAGAGTTTTATTACACTAGCGCTTTCAGAAGCGCTAGCATTTGAGCGTTTTGCCGAAATTGCTGGCAAACCGCTCTAGTGTAAATGGGGCCTAAGGATGGTCAGTGAGATGTAAATAATTCAGAGAAAGACAAACCAATCAAATACTGCAATCTAATGCTGGATACACACACCCAATTGGCCAATCACAACACTCCCATGTAGCATGTCGACAGATTTTAAACACCATGAAGCGATTGTGTAAGTAAGCTTTCAAATTACATGGAAGTGGTAAAATTGGCCAATCATTTGCCAGTCAAAACTCCATGTGTGTTTGTGCAATAAGGCCGATCTTTCTCCCTTTTCATTCCTACTTTTCCAAGGTGGAATTCAATTAGTTCATTTTCAAGCTGCATAAGGAATTTGCATACTCCGACATAAAGGGCCAGTGCACACCAAAAAGCACTAGCATAATCGCAGATGCTCAGTGCTTTTTGAAGTGATTTTTTGGACCGTTTTGGTGTAGCGTTTATTTTTTTGTTACAGTAGAGCTGTAACTGAACAGCTTCTGTAACAAATCTGATCTAGCGCTTTTCAGAGCGATTTTCCACTTTCCTATACTTAACATTGAGGGTGAATCGCTTTAGAAATCAGCAGAAATGCTGCAGAACCCGCATCTGTGTTTAGGAGAAAAATCACATTGGTCTGGTGTGATCCATCCCATTCAAATAGATTAGCCAAGCGCTTTTCAAAGCGCTCTTGGTGTGCACCAGCCCAAACTTAGAATTATTTGCATCTCATTATCACCAGCTACTTATTGCTACTATTAATATCTTGCCTTCAAAGCAAATTTAAATGAATACAATAGATAGCGCACATCCCCACTGTTCCAGCATTGGGTCCCCCTCTAGGACTCACACACTGGAAAAACCGATTCTAAGTGTAGCTATGGAAGAGTGTGTCTGTACTGGGCATACGCGAGTATGGTGCTCAGTAGAAGGAAGGTGCTCATCAATAGCTTTTTACCTCTGCGCTAGTGCTTCACTCTACTGGTAATACACAAACCTTGCCAATACATTCCTGGTACAGACACGCTCATTCACTGATGAAACCGTGGGATCCAGCCCTGGATCGGTTGGGTGTAGGAATATATGGGAACACTCTCGGCTAGCCAGAGGCTTTCCATTACTGAGGGTTGTTTTTTTTTTTTTTTTTTTTTTTTTACTTCAGTTCATTTAATCTGTGGGATATCCACAGTTATCATCCTTCCACCGGCTACCAACACTGCAAGGCCTGGAAGATACCATATTGCTTGGTGATGATCTATCCAGTACAGGCATACAATAAGGAAAGTACAGAACGGCTTCTCCTGTTTGTTCAGCCTCATGGCTTGCAAATTTTACACATTTTAAACAAGTAAACTGAGTGCTTACTTAGTGTGATAATGGCTGGAGGGAATATGTGAAGCTAAGTCCTATTAATCATTGCAAACTTAAAAATAAAAACAAGCATTAATAATCAGGACCAGCCTTTGACCGGAGCAATCGCTCAGGGCGCCGGCTTCCAGGGGGCGCTCCTGCCATTTGGCTGCATGTGGCTGCTGCGGGCCCCAACTAGGTCCATCTCACTCCGCCCCCTGGTGCCGCTGCTCGGGGTTATGGGAGGCAAACATGCGGCCGCTGTGATGGAGGGGGAGCCGCGGGGAGGGCAGCCCTTCCTCTCCCTCCCTTCCTCTCCGGGCCACCCTCTGTGCTCCCCCCTCCGATGCAGACTCGGCAATGCAGAAAGGACAACTCACCTCCCTAGTTCCGATCGCCGGCGCCTCTCACGTCCCACTGTTCGCCTCTTCTACATTAGTTACTGATACACACTAAACTTCCTGTTAAGCTGGAAGTTTAGTGTGTATCAGTGGCTATGTAGAAGAGGCGAACAGCGGGAAGTGAGAGGCGCCGGAAATCGGAACCAGGGAGGTGAGTTGTTCTCTCTGCATTGCCGAGTCTGCATCGGAGGGGGGAGCACGGAGGGTGGCCCGGAGAGGAAGGTAGGGAGAGGTTGGGCTGCCCTCCCCGTGCCTGCGGCTTCCCCCTCCACTATGAGGGGAGGTACCTACCTATCTAATCTTTACTGGGGGCAGCTAACTATCTAGCCAATACTGGGGGCACCTACCTATCTAACCTATATTGCGGGTACCTACCTATCTAACCTATACGGGGGCAGTTACCTATCTAACCTGTACTGGGGGTACCTACCTATCTAACCTATAGCTAGGACAAATGCCTATCTAACCTATACTGGGGCAAGTATACTGGCTACCTATACTGGGGGCACCTACCTGGCTTACCTATACTGGGGGGGGGGGGGGGGGGGGGAATCTATAGCTGGCTACCTTTACTGGGTCACCTATGCCTGGCTACCTATACTGGGGGGACTTATAGCTATATGTCAGGAATCGGGATGGATGGAAGCGCGCTGAGCCTCAGGCTGCTGCAGAGAAGCGTGCAGCATGTCCTGAGTGACGAGTCCTTCTCTCCTGCTCCAAGAATCCTGGCACCAAGTCTGCAGACAGTAAGCAGAGAAGACTGACCAGCAAGACTTATGCTGCTAGAGTAGATACACTAATGGGGGGGAGGTCGGATCTGCTGCCTAAATACACTAAAAGGGGATCTGCGATTGCAAGACTAGTAGCCTAAGCCTATATACACCAAAGGGGGATCTAACAACCCCCCCCATTAGTGTATGTGTGTGTGTGTGTGGTACGCTCACACGCAAAGAGGATAAATGTGGGGGGGGGGGAGGGACACCAAAATCTGGTTACGCTCAGGGCGCTGTGAAACCTAAGGCCGGCTCTGTTAATAATTACAGCAGCATGGCAAACCTGTTGTAGAAGGGGGAAATGTGGACTGTACTTACATTTTACACTAATATTTGAATATACAGCACCATTTAACCCACTTCTTAGATATATGCTACCAGACTGCTTTACTTCACACAAGTACAGCTTAAATCAGGGTAGGGTCACACTTGAGGCTGTGGGAAAACTGCAGCGGCCAAATCAGCATCCTTGGCCAGCACCCAGCTGCAAAGATTGAGAACATTTTTTTTTTTATCCCGCTGCAGAAAACTACACATTGCACCCAATGCATTGGGGACTATTATGTGCATTTTTGCATTGCGGAAAACACCCATGATTTTTGGCAAGTGTGACCCTAGCCACATTGTTTCCCAACCACAAAACATGCACTGTTGATGGGCCTTGAGGCCAGGGTTGGGAGATACTAGCATAACCACTACATGCCATAGGCACATGCACTTCAGCAGAATGGTAACTTATATAAACATCCTATTTGCACTAATGTTGCATGTTTATAAGGCCCTGTTCACAGTGCTCAGTTGCATTGCACAATAATTCTGCATGCCAACTCCCTGCCCATACAGTTCTATGAGTCTGTTCACAGTACTGCAATGTAACTGATTATGTTATTCTAACTTGCTGCATGCAGGCTTTGTATTAAAGTCTATGCCCAGTCTTCATTGCAGTTCACACTCAAAGCATTATAATGTGTGCGTTATGCAACTGACCACTGTGAACCTAGACCCCTCCCCCCCCCCCCCCCCCCCCCGGGGGCTTCTATTGGTAGTCTGCACACGTCCTGTGCCCCTGCAGCCACTCACCTCTGGAATTTGCAACTTTAAAGTCTGAAAACCACTGCACCTGGGAGGCTGTGCCCTCCCTCCTACTGATGGCACTAGGGGTGTATTGTGAAGGCCCAGTACGGTCTGCGTCTGCGCAGTACGTTCCACAGCCACACAGTGGTTTTTCGACTTTAAAGTCGGAAATTCCAGAAGTGAACCGGAGGCGGGGGCCGGAGCATCTGTGAGTGGCTGCGTGGGCACAGGATGTCTGGAGGACCATTAGAAGCCCCGGGTAAGTTCAACTCTTTTTTTTTTTTCAGAAAAACTATAGAAAATAAGAAAGGACATGTCAGAAATTATCTATCGAACATCTAACACAAAATTGTATGGTGTGTACCTAGCATAAAGGTGAAGTCCTGCAGATTTGAATGCAGTAGTGGGCAGATACAGCTCACTGAAAATCTGCTCAGGCACATCAACCAGCATTGGAAGCTCGATTTAATGAGCTGCCACTCCTTTGGTGAACAGCTCTAATGACAAAAGAGAGACTTTCCTTGCAGCATGGTAAAGTTCACAGATAGGACACTAGAAGAGCTGGCAGCTGTTCAATCACTTGAGTCATCTGTAAAGTCAGCTGCTTAAGTCCACAGTTGTTGTATATGCCATGATAACTTCAGACGGTCCTTTGAAACTGTTGCCAACTCTAGCAAACAGAAAAAAAACCACTCTGCATTAATCCACTATGTTAATGGAACACATGTCAGGAAGAGATTGGCAGAGTCATCATGCCATCATTTCAGACTACAACACTTAGGGCCCGTTCAGACTACAAAATGCGGACCGCAACGCGTACGAACGCACGCATGTCCGCGTTCGTATGCGTTGCGTGGCTGATCCCATCACTGAAAAGTGAATGGGACAGCCGCGCGTTTTTGTAAAATCTGCGTGCAGCATGCGTTCCCGGACCGCACAGGTCCGGAACGCATGCTGTGTGAACATCAGACATTGCACTCTATGCAATGTCTGATGTCCTGCGTGTCGGCCCCCCCGCACGCGTTTCCAAAACGCGGCTGGAAACGCGTGCAGTGTGAACGGGCCCTTAATGCAACATCTAAATGTCTAAGCATATAAATCACAGGTAAATTCATTCTGTAGGAAATCTGCTTTCCGAAAACATATGCTGGGGGGGGCATAATTGATTTAAAACCCTAACATATTACTTGGCACTTTACAAATTAAGAAACAAACGTGGTGTACAAAATAATACAGACAATGGTATACACTAAGGGTAGGGAACCTATGGCTCGGGAGCCAGTAGGGGTTGATTCACTAAGCTGCGCCGCTCAAAAAGCGCAGCTTAGTGAGGAAGCGCGAGTAAAATTTTCCCAAAATGGGCACGCTACTGCTGTAGTGTGCACTACTAGCTTACTTGTGCTCCCTCTAAAATTAACGGCTGCTCCAATTGTACTTTTATTTCGTTTGAAACATTGTATGGCTCTCACGGAATTACATTTTAAAATATGTGGCGTTCATGGCTCTCCGCCAAAAAGGTTCCTGACCCCTGGTATACACCAATATACGAAATACAGAGTTGGTAATTACAGAGACAAAATTAAAATGAATAAATGTGTAACAAATTCCAAGACACAAAAGGGTGAGAGAAAGCCTTGCCCTCAAGTTTACAATCTAAAGCAGTGGTTCTCAACCTGGGGTCCGCGGACCCCTGGGGGTACATTGGCAGCTGTCGGGGTCGCAGACAAAATGGCAGATCTCGCCCCCATTAGAGTCAGTGTCAGGCAGGGCAGGCTCGGAGGCACGAGCGCAGTAACTTACTTAGCCCCGTTCCTGCATGGACTCCAATCGCCAGGCTCTCCTCCTATTCGGGCTCTCCCTGTCGCCGCCTTGCGTCATGTTGCCATGGTTACCCAGCAGCCTCTTATGACGTCAGCGAGTTGCTGCCGGAAGTAACCATAGCACGAAGACGCAGCGAGGCAAGAGGAAGAGAGCCCAGCAAGAGGCATCTGCGCGGGAACGAGGCTACGTAAGATTATACTGGGGCACTTATTGGCTTGCTAACTACACTGGGGTACCACCTGTACCTGACTATTCTGTGGCACCACCTTCACCTGGCTAATCTATTATGGGGCACAACCTGCACCTGGCTAATCTATTTTAGGGTAAAACCTGCACCTGGCTAATTATTCTGGGGCACAACCTGCACCTGGCAAATCTATTCTGGGGTAAAACCTGCACCTGGCTAATCTATTCTGGGGCACCACCTGCACCTGGCTATCTGTTCTGGGGCAACTATAGCTTGCTACCTACACTGGGGCACCACCTGTACTTGGCTATCTATACTGGAGCACCTACAGCTCTCTGCCTACACTATGGCATCTGTACCTGGCTATCTATACTGGGGCACATATAGCTTGCTACCTATACTGGGGGCACCTGTACCTTGCTAACCTATACTGGGGGCACCTATGCCTTGCTACCTATTCTGGGGAACCTATACCTAGCTAGGACAGGGGGTCAAGAGGTGACACGGGGATCTAGAGGGGGGCAAAAGAGGCACAGGGGGAACAGAGGGGGAGAAAATAGACACGGGGGGTCTAAAGAGGCACAGGGAGAACAGCGATAATATGGGGAGATGAGGTGACACAGAGGGAGACAAATGAGTCGCAAACTGGAGGTGACAGAGGGAGGCAAAAGAGGCATAGGGAGAACAGAGGGGGACAAAAGATTGTTTCGGGTTAAAAATGGGCACAGTCCTTATCTCATTTGTTAACCAGGAACTACCTGTATTTCACTAGTATTTGGCTCCACCCACATCATGTAATGGCCACGCCCACTTTTCCACTGCGCCTTCTACGGTAGGGGGTACATTTGCCTAGGGATGACTCACAAAGGGGTACATGTGCTAAAAAGGTTGAGAACCACTGATCTAAAGGAATGGGGAAGGGGGGATGGATATTTCCTACCTAGAGGCAGTGTGGTTTATGTTATCTAGCAGAAGTACAACTTGGCCAGGATTGAAGTCTGACCAAGGCTGCCCAGCCGAAAGCTGACTCTCATTCTTTTAAGTTAGCCAGTAAATGGTATCGTCCTGATTCAAAACTTCTTGCTAGGACTCAGAGAATGACAGAAACGATGACTGCTGCCTCCTTGTTAATGATTTGCAGCAATAAATCATCTCTTCTACAGCAGCATTTCCTGCGGAGCCCAACACCAACTGCATGTCAGCTAGTTGCAGTACTCACCTTTTCACTGGTCAATGCACACACAGCCACACTGACAGCAGAGAGCATTAGTTAGCATTCATTGCATTAGGTAGCCTGCAGATATTTCTGTTGTTCAGTGCAACCTCTAGTGGCAGATATAAACATGACATGTATAACTTGGAAGAGCAAAGACAGGACATTTTCAATCAGGAGGATGCAATTTATTGGCTAATTTTAAAATCTTAAGACAGTATGTTTTTGGAGAAATCTTTTCCATCACTCTACAATCAATGCAAAACAATCTACAATGTGCATTTTAAAATTTTTCATTTTTTTGCAGGGGTGGTGGGGGACAGAGGGGGTATGAGATCTGAGGGACAGAAAACTATCTTTGCATTTTTCTCTGGTAAAAACAAAACAAAAAATCAAAATGCAGACTCACACTAAAAAGTCCCGATACTCAGTGACCCAGTGACTTCAATTACATGCACGTCAGTGCACATTTCCAGCAATGCAGCAAAATGTGTGGTTTATATAAGAGCGTGCCCTGAAGTGTTTTAAAGTTAGCCATAAAGGGGGTAATCTTGGTTCAAAATTTCCCCTCACCCATTGCTGTTGGGAAGGTAGGAGGAGGCAAGCTTTATGTATTTACTGTGACACAGAATTCCTGCATTCATACTACCAGAGCTCTTCTCCAGAGACTGAGCATCCCATTGGTCATCTGTACTTGTAAGTTTTTAGCTTATTCTGGTGCCAAAATCAGATAGTAACTATATGCATATTTTTGAAGCTTGAAATCAATTGCAGCTGAGGCATTTAATTGGTCTGCTTTCAAGCTGCATACATTTGTATAAAGTTACCATAAAAATCTGCATCACCTCAGAATTTGCATCTTATAGGCAATCAGAAAAGGGTGAAGAGACTGCTACAACCCACAATTAACTGGCAGTGCTGAACTAGGGCAAGTCAAACTCAGTGGTAGACAATATTGAAGGAAGGAGGTCCGCACGATGCCACACTTTTTATTGACGGACGTCTCCATACACAACATCACATGCACAACGCCGACATGTTTCCGACTTATTGGTCCTTAATCATAGCCCTGATTAAGGACCAGAAGGTCCGAAACATGTTGGCATTGTGCCTATGATGCAAAGTGTGGCATCGTGCAGACCTCCTCCCTTCAAGGTTGTCATAGGCAATCCCTAGTTGTAAACAGTATGGAACTAAAAATTGAGCAAGCCGCAATCTAGTGCGTGTACAGGAGATTTTTAGTGATGTCCAACCAACCCTGATCAAGCACACTGTTCACCCCAGCCACCCTGACTATGCCTTCTGGAGGCCACTCCCCCATACCTACATTATTCTCCCCAGCCACCCTGACCATGCCTCACCAGAGGCCACTCCCTCATACCTACATTCTCCCCAGCCACCTCGACCATGCCCACCAGAGGCCACTCCCTCATACCTACATTATTCTCCCCAGCCACACTGACCATGCCTACTGGAGGCCACTCCCTCATACCTACATTATTCTCCCCAGCCACCCTGACCATGCCTCACCAGAGGCCACTCCCTCATACCTACATTCTCCCCAGCCACCTCGACCATGCCCACCAGAGGCCACTCCCTCATACCTACATTATTCTCCCCAGCCACACTGACCATGCCCACTGGAGGCTACTCAATCATGCACCTACATTATTCTCCCCAGTCACCCTAACCATGCCCACTGGAGGCCACTCAATCATGCACATACATTATTCTCCCCAGCCACACTGACCATGCCCACTGGAGGCTACTCAATCATGCAAATACATTATTCTCCCCAGTCACCCTAACCATGCCCACTGGAGGCCACTCAATCATGCACATACATTATTCTCCCCAGCCACACTGACCATGCCCACTGGAGGCCACTCAATCATGCACATACATTATTCTCCCCAGCCACCCTGACCATGCCCACTGGAGGCTACTCAATCATGCACCTACATTATTCTCCCCAGTCACCCTAACCATGCCCACTGGAGGCCGCTCAATCATGCACATACATTATTCTCCCCAGTCACACTGACCATGCCCACTGGAGGCCACTCAATCATGCACATACATTATTCTCCCCAGCCACACTGACCATGCCCACTGGAGGCTACTCAATCATGCACATACATTATTCTCCCCAGTCACCCTAACCATGCCCACTGGAGGCCACTCAATCACTTTTCTTTTTAAAATAATACCAGTTGCCCGACTCTCCTGCTGACCCTGTGTCTCTAAAGGTGGCCATACACCCGTTAGATTAGCAGCAGATAGATCATCAGATAGATTTCTGATCTATCTGATGTGTTTAGGAATTTTTTTTTTTTACTAGGAACAGATTTCCAATAGATTTCAGTTTGAAATCTATTGAAAATCGATCTGATGACATTTTTTTGCCAACAGATTTTTATTAGGTCCAATGCAAAATGATAAGCAATCTCAACAGATCGACCTAGATTTTCCAGCCTGCCAGATCGATTGAAATCAATCAAAATCGGACGAAAATCGGTCGATTGGTCAATCGATTTGCAATCGACCAATCGATCGATCAAACATCAGCTGAGTGTATGGGCCGCTTTATACTTTTAGCCAAAGCCCCTGAACAAGCATGCAGATCAGGTGCTCTGATTGAGGTCAGACTGGATTAGCTGCATGCTTGCTTGCTTCAGGTGTGTGATTCACCCATTACTGCAGCCATAGAGATCAGCAGGACTGCCAGGCAATCAGTATTATTTAAAAGGAAACATCCATATCCCTCTCAGTTAAGGTTCCCTTTAAGAAACAGTCCTTCCATTCTAGTCTGCAGCCAAAAACGGAATTTACAAAACTGATTGTAATTAACCTTGGCAGCAGTATTCTGTTTTGAGTACTGTTGCCAAAAGACACATTATGTTTGGCCAACACACTTTCAATTATGACTGGCCAATCAATTACCAATTTTACTACCTCCGTGTAGGATGAGGGCTTACCTACACAATCTATAATGAGCCGATTAGGGAAAGAGTCTTATTCAGTTTTAGAACCTGTACTCATCAGTTCAGAGGGAGTGAACTTTGATTATGCAATGTGCATAGAACAAACTTAGCGGATTAGTTAAGCATTGCAGTACAGAGCAATGTGCTTAGCGTGCACGTGAACGCACTGCCTGTACAATTGTATGGGTAAGTTCACACCACTGCATCCTAACTGACCAGGTTATCTTAATGCACTTTCTATAGAGCATTTTTGGGTAACGTGCATTACATTGCACTTAATGGTTCATAGTATGAAAATAACACGAACATTTTAATGTTCTGAGTGCACACTGGGTTATGCACACGTTATAACACAAATCACATAACTTCAAAAAGCAATTAACCCTTCGCACACTCGCAAACAATTGCATTAAAAGATTCACTCATCCAGGCACCACTGTTATCCCCACAGCTATGTTAAAAGCCAGTGTCTTAGTTCACTGAAGAATGCATTCTTATGCTTAGTCACCTACACTGCGCAGAAGTACCCAGGTAAACGTAGGTGTCCTAACTGGCCCTGTGCATGGTGTGCATACATTATGTTAGCTCCCTTGTGCAATAGGTATGATGCGCTATCTGTCCCAGGAGAGGACGTCAGGATGTGTGCTCCTAATCCCTAAATAGGTTTGATGCAATGAATGTTTGCATGTCTGCACTATGCATGTTACAGGGCCAGAGTTCGGACACCTACGTTTACCTGGGTACTTCTGCGCAGTGTAGGTGACTAAGCAAAATAATGCATTCTTCTGTGAACTAAGACCCCAGCTTTAACTTAGCTGTAGGGATAACAGTGGTGCCTGTAATCTTAGAATGCAATTGTTTGAACATTTGAATGACAGTGTGCGAAGGGTTAATTGTGTGGGGTTTTTTTGCTGGCCACACCCCCTTCAGCACCTCTCTTTCCTTAATGACTTAAATGTCCTAACTAGAGGCGATGTGCCTGGATAAATGTGTTTTTTACATAGTGTGTACATAGCATTATGGAATGACAGATTTATATGCACATTGTAATGATTGCAATATGTACAGCTGAACTGAAAGCACATTTTGTTCAGATTTGCCTTTAAAGCTTTGTTACCTGTTGAGTCACTCTAGCCATGCAATGTGGCAAAAATAAGATTTCACAGGCCCTTTTGATGCCCCCTCCACTAATCTGACTCAGAAGACAGCCATGACCTAGAAATCACAATAGCAGCTTTCATTTCTATGGCAATAATGGGCACCTTGTAGGTGTTTCCAGGATTCTGGCACATTATGTGATGCTGACACTGATTATTATGTATTACTGTACTTAAACTGCTAGAGGCTTTGTAAGTGAATAGTTTCAGTGTGCTGCTGAGTGTAACTGGATGCTGTGATCACAAAGAAAAGACTGCAGAACAAAATGCAGCTGGCAGTCCATACACACCATGAATAAAAATGAAGCCCATTAATATTTGGCACACTAGCTTGAGTTATTGCCATTCACCTTCAAGGCTTCAGTTATGACGCAATAAGTAAAGAGAGAATGCACTGAGAGTAGGCATGAGTAGTCATCTTTACACAACCAGTAGGCTGCGGTACACAAGGCAAAACTGCAAGGAGTATTACTTCTTCCTTCAGCTTTGTTCTCACAACTTAAAAGCAAGTATGTCAAACCAGTCCTACGAGGGCCGAGATCCTCACACATTTTTTATACAGCTCAAATGAATTGATGGGTCTGAATCAGGAAAGGTGTGGTCCATCAGGTAGAACACATTCCTCTCTTTCTCAGTCCATCCTAAACACTGGCATGGTTCTGGCCCTCCAGGCCTGGAGTTCGACAGATGTGACTTAAAGCAATCCTAAAGCATAAATAAATAAACACACGACATTTGCCCATGGAGAGGGAAGACTCTGGATCACATAGAGCCTTTCTGATAATCTCTGTCCACCACTGTCCCCCCCCATCCAAGTTATCTTGTCTGCAGGTCGTACACCTTTTCAGCCTTCATAAGTACTCGTGTCCCTGAGTACTTCCAGAGACAAGAAGTCTGGGCATGCACAGTACCGATGCCTGTCTTGTGAAGCACTTGGTGAAGTGTGTACTTTCAAAGCTTGCCGAGGACTCTCAAAGGCACAAAATTTGAATGGGGGGGGGGGGGGAAGCTGTGGAACAAGGAAACGTAGCGAGGAACAGAAAGGGTTCTAGGAGATCCAGAGCCTTCCCCTTCCATAGGTGAATATGTAACTTTTTTTTTTTTTTTTTTACTGGCGTCAAGTTCACACATACAGAATGTCACTTTTTATAGTTATTTCCATAAACAACGTTCTCTATTCAATATATAAAACAGGCTTTAGGTTCCGAGAAAAACTATAAACATTTCTGGCTCTCCAATAAGGTTCACTTTAATTTTGATTTCAATAAAGCTTATAGACATATAAACATAGTTTTGAAACCACAGATGATAAATCATTCTAGCCAAAGCGCATTATTCTAGTAGCAGGGCAACTAGGGAGGGTTGATGCTGCTTCCAGCACCAGCTGAATGTTATGCATAGAGCTATACTTCCTATGATTGCGCGCTGTGACTTACCTGCAACCTCTCTGCTGAGCTGCCCGAATCCCATTGGCTGATGTCAGTCTATATGTTGGGCAGTCCATATGGCAAGCAACTGGATCGCAGTAACTCACTCCTGCTATCATCCCATCATGGCTACAACTGGAGAATACAAGACACCACAGAACAGCAAAGGTACAATACTAAGCACAGTGGATCGTTTGACGGACTGACGCCTAGTCATAAGACCTGCACTGATTTTTTATTACGTGTGATACTGAACTCTGGACATTGCTCTCGGCAGCATACATTTGCCTGTTGCGCCAATTTATGTTCTCTCTCTAAAGATACAATAATGTAATTCAACTTTTGCAAATATATGGGCACAACAGGTCTTCTTACACTTTGGGTGGGGCTCCTCTAGCAGCTGTAAGGTGCAATTACCCTGACAGCTGTTTTGATCAAGTTTTAAATACTAACGATTCTTCTGGCATCCATGCACAGGGAATGTTCTTCAAGCAATACCACTATGCATACGGTACATACACATTTCTCCCGAAAATCCCTCTTCATGAATTTGTCACATAGTTTTTGACGCTGCAGCATTAATAAAGGATTCTTGCAGCAGGTAGTAAATTATGTCAATACTATTTACTGAACTACAGAGTGGCCAAAAAATTAGAGACCCCCCCTTATTTGACAGTAAACCAGTCCAACAGTGGCATAGAGTGACGTACAACACAGAGTTGCTTAAAATAAGGAACGCTCAGCTTCAGACGAAAAGCGAACTATCACAGAAGTTAATGTCAAAATGGGTAAAGGTGCCCATACATTAGAATAATATGGGCAGATTCGACCAAGAGACAAATGTATCTCTAATCAAATCTGCCCATACACTACAGGCCGATTCCAGCATGAAATAATCAGGGGATCGGCTGAGCCGCTGTGTCCGCCCCGCCGCTGCCCCCAAAATGTATGTTGTGTAGTGCATTTATACATTACCTGTCCTGTAGCAGCTCGCCGGGTCCATCCGTCCATCTCGCTGGGTAAGCCGCATACACGCTAGCGGCGCATAGCGGCCAATGTGCGGCCAATTTCTGTCCCAAAATTGGTCGCTTTGTCGGTCGGGCATGCACTTGGCAGCACCAATTTTCATACAATTCGATTATAATAATCGAATTGGATGGTCGATTGGTTGGTTGCCTAGTGTCTGGCCCCCTTAAGAAGAAAGATTTAAGTGACTTTGAACAAAGGAAAATCATCGGTGCAAGAAGAGCTGGTGCTTTTAAAGCTTTTCTCGCCCAACAGTATCTTAGGTGTTTACAGAGTGGCAGTCGAAAAAAAAAAATTACTTCAAACTATAAGGACTATTCTGGTTTAAAAAAAAGGCTAGTGAACGAGAGAGGTGCAAGGCGAGTAGCACGCATAGTTCACCGCAGCAGAAGGGCAACAACATGACAAATTACAAATGAATTTAAAAAGCATATCCCAATGCACAACAAGACAGACTTTGCAAAGGATGGGCTTTAACAGCAGGAGATCAAGAGTGCCTTTGGTATCACAGAAAAATTGGAAAAAGAGCTTGCTGGGTAATCTTTACCTCTGGGTGCCTCAAGTCCTACCCCAAAGAGCCACATTAATCTATGCCACGCACTGATGAGAATCAAGCAATCCGAAACTGTCTGGATTATTGGATGTTGAATTATTGTGGCTGTGTAGAATTAACAAGGTGGCTCATCATTGCATTCCAGTGGTTCTGGAGGCGTGTTTACCTTACAGGGACAACAAAGGACGATTTGCATATTCAGCAGTGATGCATCATGGGAGACATCATATGCTCGCTTCAATCTGAATAATCACAAATACCTTCTTCAAACTTTTGCTTTGCACAACATTTTAGTAAGGAGACTTTTTGGTCCTTTGTAGCCCCTTACACACTCCTAGGAGTTCTGGTTAACCACAAGCTTGCTGGGTAATCTGTAATTATTTATTGATAAACTAAGAAAAATTGTTATTGGAACTTGTGTGGATTGGATTCTGAGAGTGTCTTTGGTTTAAAGTAAAAAATAAATAAATAAATAAAAAAAAAAAAAAAAAAAAAAAAAGGAGGTCCGCTGCTCAAACAACACAAAACAATTCCAGAATCCAGGGAGTGAACCAGCAGCACTCCGATAAAGGGTGCAAACTCACTTGTGCAAAGAATACAAGGTAGCCGGGTCTCCATCTGGATTTGCGATTTCAGTGTAATTTATTGCATGGTATAGCCACAAAACAGCATAACGTTTCGGCATGTAGGCCTTTCCCAAAATGCTTACCAAAACCACAAGACAGGCTTTACTAATAAGTTCAACAAATCTTAGTTTATTGCAAATCACACAAGAGAATAAAAGTTCAACTTACATTGAGGGTCCATTCAGACCTTACCCGGATTGTTTGAAATAGCCTATAAGATATCTGCACAATCTGCACCAGCAGAGTGCACCTTACAATTAAAGGACCACTATCGCAAAACATATGATTTTTAAGCACCTCACAGTAGATATACAAACCATACAGAAGCTTCACCGTGCAGTTATTTTTTTATTTTCTATCATGGTCCTTTAAATATCCTTATGTCTCTGTTCCCCATTTCTGTCAGTCTCTGAAATAACGCTGACGGACCTTTGTAACTGTAAACCCATAGTAGGGGAAGCATTGTCAGGGAGTGTGAAAATAAATAACAGATGGTTTATTCCTTTTTTTCACCTTTCCCCTGCTCTTCCTAACTGCCAAAGTCATTCTGGGCAAACTCACGCTCCTCAGTTTCTCTGGCGTGGTTATATAAAAGGCCCCCCACCATCAGATAGATTTCTGTCAGATGCCCGTCAAGTAGAATCTGACAGGAATGTATATGATGTGTGCTACACACTAAGAATAGATTTCCAATAGATTTCAAAATAAAATCTATCTAAATGCATTACTGGACCATTAGATCCAATGCAACTCTCCGGGCCATTGATCTGCTGCCAGCAGCGGATTGACCTAGATTTTCCATCCTGTCAGATAGATCAAGTTGGTCGAAATCAGCCGCAAATCGATCAATTTGATAGAATCGATTTTCGATCGATACCATAGAATCAATTGATCGATGGCTGAAATCGACCCCTTAAGATTCTTTGAACTTATTAGTAAAGCCCGTCTTGTGGTTTATCCTGGGTGGTGGCCACTTATCTCTGGGGAGCCTGGGTGTTTACAGGCTGCATAAGAATCTGGAGTAGAGAGATAGCACCAAGGATATATTTAATTGGAGATATTTAATTTCTGTTAACACTCATAAATAGTCTATGTCCTCTGTAAAGTTTGTTTCATGTACAAAACCTGACATCTGTCATATCTTTGTAAGTAACCGAGAATCACATCAGTGCTGCCACCTTGCTCTTCATGCTGATGCTTTTCAAGTACACTTTAGCATTGTGCCCTCACCTTCTTAAAAAAATAGTCCGTACAATCCCACACATACCTCACTGGGACAACCTCCAGCAGCAGGAAGAATGTCTCTGGATCTTACAATGCAAAACGAGGCTAGGAGACAAAAAGGCCATGGCCCTTTCTACATGGGGGTGGAGCTAGCAGCAGGAAATGGGCTGATGAGTAAAAAAAAAACCAAAAAAAAAAAAACCAACTGTGATTATAACTTGAGGCAATAATGTAAATTTTAATTTTTAAATTTTATTTCTGGCCAGATTCATTTCTGGTACTTCAATAAACTAGATTGACCCAACAAAGGGCCACGTTGTAAGGGATTGAAATAAAACATATTTATAGTAAATACACAAAGTAAAAACAAAAGTAACCAATCATCTTTTACTCTTCAAGCAGGTCAAAGATCATTATCATTAGTATACGGTTTTCACTGCCTTAAGAAAAAAAAAGGCAACAATCAAACTCTAAAAGGCTAATGGGAACCTAAAGCGAGGCTTTCATATTTATTTCCTTTTAAGCAATGCCAGTTGCTTGGCAATCCTGCTGATCTTTTTGGCTGCAATAGTATCTGAATCACACACCTCAAACAAGCATACAGCTAATCCAGTCAGGCTTCAGACAGAGCACCCGATTGGCATGCTTGTTCAGGGTCTATGGCAAAAAGTATTAAAGGCATTGTGCATTGTTTAAAGTGGAACTGACCTCTTGCACAGGACAGAAGGAAAACAGAGATAAATGCACCCTGTATGTATTTAGAGTTAGCCTGTCTAATTCCCCCTCATCCGTGCCTAGTCACAAGTTGTAATTTGATCCCTCAGCTGTGTCAGCTGACTGCCACGGCAGAGAGGCTCATGTGAAAGCACTGGTTGTTAACAGTATGTCTGTGTCCATGAAAGCAGGAAGTAGGAACACTGCAGATGTATTGCAGGATTTGTATCAGCTGTAATAAATTTTTTTCTTTAAAAGTTATTATGCTGTTGCGTATCTTAGAGCAGAAAGGAAATTCTGAGTTCAGGTCCACTTTAAAAGAAAATAAATATAGCAGCCTCTATATCCCTCTCGTTTTAGGTTCCATTTAAAAGAAACCTGAAGCGTGAGACCTATGGAGGCAGCCATATTTATTTCCTTTTAAAGGACCTCTGTCGCGAAAATCGTAATATTTAAAA
Organism: Hyperolius riggenbachi; assembly: GCF_040937935.1. NCBI lineage: Eukaryota > Metazoa > Chordata > Amphibia > Anura > Hyperoliidae > Hyperolius > Hyperolius riggenbachi. The sequence goes on along the minus strand of NC_090647.1, from coordinate 253,856,967 downwards.
TATATTAAACATATACAATTAAGAAGTACATTTCTTCCAGAGTAAAATGAGCCATAAATCACTTTTCTCCTATGTTGCTGTCACTTACAGTAGGTAGTAGAAATCTGACATTACCGACAGGTTTTGGACTAGCCCATCTCCTCATGGGGGTTCACAGGGATTTCCTCATTTTCAAAATGCACTTAGTGAATGGCAGTTGCTCCGTCCAACTGCCAAAAAAAAGTGTACAATGAGTAGGGAGGCTGGTCAGCATCTTTGTATAATTTTTTTCAGGGAATGTCTTTATAAAGAATAAAGGCCATGCTGATAATCCCCTATGGAGAGATGAACTAACCCAAAACCTGTCGGTAATGTCAGATTTCTACTACTTACTGGAAATGCCAGCAACATAGGAGAGAAGTAATTGATGGCTTATTTGAATCAGGAAAAAACATACTTCTTATTTGTATGGGTTTTAAATTTTAAGATTTTCGCATCAGTTCCTCTTTAAACAATACCAGTTGCCTGGCAGTCCTGCTGATCTTTCTAGTCAGTAGGGTCTATATCACACACCTGAAACAAGCATGCAGCTAATCTTGTCAAATTTGTCATAGGCATCTGATCGGCATGCTTGTTCAGGGTCTCTGGCTAAATCTAATAGACGCAGAGGATCAGCAGGACAGCCAGGCAATGTGCATCATTTAAAAGGAAACAAACATGTCAGCCTTCATATCCCTTTCACTTTGGGTTCTCTTTAAGCACCAGAGAAGAAGATTCTTTAAAAAGAACCTAACATTAGAATTCTAATACTGTGCAATTCTGAAAAGTCTGATGCACAAACTCTACTACAGTGCCAAAGAAATTTAAACAACTAATGCAGCTATAGATGCTGTGTAATAAACAATTTATAAAAAAACAAATAACCATCATAATTTCTGTATCAAATGAATACATAAGTTAGCTCAGGACATAATTACAGTAGAAGCATTTAAAACGTATGCATGAATAGCACAGGTATGTAAAGTGTAGGAAGCACATTGCACAGGACTACCTATTATAAACACAAAAGAGGATTCCTGGTGCCCCCTCTTCTTTACATCTACATGAAAGGTGATCTATCTTCTATACATCTATTTCTGAGAAAAACATAAAGGGGATCCTTGACACACATGCAGCAAGATAGTGAGTGTGCCATCTGTTATTAACTTCCTCTATGCAGGACTTCTTTAAATATATAATGAAGATTTTAATTTTGGAATATTATTTTTTATGTTTTTCTACTCATGCAAAACCAGTTGCAGTTCCCCATTATGCAAACATGTGAAACAGTTATTCACCATGTCCACTACCAGTTATGCAAGTCAATACAGCTACAAGTTGCTGCTAGTGTACCCTCTTCAATAAGTCCATTGGATAATGTAAGTTGCAATAACTCTGTGTGCAACATGGGCATAGCTTGGTTTTTCATTATGAACAGACCATATTTCTGGCTTGCCGTGAGTGAGCCAGTGATCACCTTGAAGTTGTGCTGTTCATATTGTCACTCTCTGAATGCTTCTAATCTTGACTTAGGGCCCTTTTCCACTAGCAATCGCAATTACTAAATGCTAGCGATTGCGATTTGTCACTAATTTTTACACGCGATTGCAATTTTTAATATGCAATGCACTTGCATTGTAAAATTGCGTTAAAAACCGCTCCCGCAGATGATTGCACTTAAAAATCGAAAATACCTACCGCAATTCCTATGTTAAAGTGGCAACCCTAGCGATTCAAAAATAGCTAGCGATTTGTGATTTAGCATCGCAATCGCTGCAAGTGGAAAAGGGCCCATCAAGGGAACCGAGCAGCATTTTAAGCCCCCAGCGCATCTCAATAGCACATTAACAATGTGGCTCATCAATAAAATAAATTTCCATTTTACTTCTTTTTTCATTTAAAGAGAACCCGAGGCGGGTTCTAAGAATGCAATCCACATACAGAGGCTGGGTCTGCCTATACAGCCCAGCCTCTGTTGCCATTTCAATCCCCCCCAACTTCCCCCCTGCGCTCTGTAATCAGCCATAAATAACAGCCGCACTGCTGACACACAGTGTGTCAGAGTGGGCTGTGTTTACATCTGTCCTGTCAGTCTGCCGCTCTCCCCGCCTCCTGCATCGCTCCGGTCCCCGCCCGCGTCCCTTCGCTCGCCACTGATTGGAGGGAAGGGATGCAGGCGGGGACGGAGCTCTGCAGGAGGCGGGGGGAGCATGCAGAGTGACAGGACAGATGTAAACACAGCCTGCACAGCGAGGCTATGATTTATGGCTGATTGCAGAGTGCAGAAGGAAGTTGGGGGGGATTGAAATAGCAACAGAGGCTGCGCTGTATAGGCAGACCCAGCCTCTGTATGTGGATTGCATTGTTAGAACCCCGCCTCGGGTTCTTTTTAAATGTATGTTAGAGACTTTTATTACCCTACTTTAATTGCAGGCAGATAAGGACCGCTATAATTAGCAGTAGCAATAAGCATATAAAAGCTTTCATCAGCAGGGTGAAGGCGTGGATAGGACACTGTGCTTCAGAGTCCTATCCAATTCAGCTTAGAGAAGTCACACATGATTAACTTCACACCTCGCCTCTGGATAAGGGCAGAGGGAAAGGGGTGGGGAACATGAAAGCTCCTACAGCTATTATAAACCAGGACAAACTGCAGAAAAAAAATACTGCTTGGTTCCCTATAAGTTCGATAACGTCTTTTCTTTAATTTGGCAAAGTGGATGCAATGACTAGTGAACATGTTAACCTGTGAATTGCACCCCAGGGAGTTGTTAGGCAAGCCCCTGAGTAAGTATCCTCAATTTATGTATCTTGTGCTCCAACTTATAAATGTTATTTAGCAGCTTCTGTTTTCATTTTTTACATTTAAAAAATAGTGAAAAATTTAGTTCACCCTTGGCCTCCACAGAGAACTCTGTTACGCAAAAGCTATTAAAGTACACCATGTCCTATAGAAAAAAGTTTTCAAAGAAGACTCATTGCCATTGAAAATTCATCACCGGTAAATTTGAGGACAAATGGTGCCACAGTTGAACAGTGTATGAGTAGCTTTAAGATGAGTAAGGTGAGGGAGGAGCAGCTGCAATTTACAGCTTTCATGCTGGAATGCAAGAAGTTTTACATCAGGATCATACCATTCAAAACTTCTTGCTGTTACTGATGGCTAACACAGTACAACACTACTGCTTCTACTATGCTGGAACTCCATAGAGTATTTTGGTCAGCACTGCAATAAAAAAAAAAAAAAAAAAAAAAAAAAAAAAGGACTAATCTGTAGTTCACAAAGTCATCTGTTTTTAAATGTTCTCTCTGCTATTAATGTAGTTATTGGATACGAATAGGATACCATCCAATAGCTCCCTATTCCACAGAACAACCCAGAAAACCTTGCTAGCCCTCTTCCCCTCTGCTCTGGAGCGATATTTTACTATGGCTAAACCTACCCCTACTTTCACACAGAACCCTCCCTCTAGTGATGCCGAACTCTAACCCCCCCTCCCCCGGTGTTACCTAACCTTAAGACACCGAACACCCCCCCCCGTGGCGCCCAAACCTAAGATCCCCTCCCCAGTGGTGCCTAACTCTAAGACCCCCCCCCCCCCAGGGGCACATAAACCTACACCCCCTCCTAAACCTTTAACACCCGCCCCCCCCTCCGCTGCAATGATGCAATATGTGGCAAGGAAGGTACATTTTGTCACCCCAAGCCATCTGATCAGTGGCAGTAAAAGTACATTTCGGCATTTTATTGTACACTAAATAGGAAGACATGCTTTATAAAGAATCCATTAATATAACAGCTGTTAGAACCCAAACTCAAGCTGTGTTAGTTCAGCCAGTTCTTTATTTTCATAGACAAATGTACCTTTTATACACAGATAAAATATGACAAATGCTCTATTTACATTAAAAGTATGTGCCAACGCTTTTAAAATATCATTGATTTTATGCTGTGTGCCTGGCCTTTGCAGGGGGTACATACAAAGTATCTGAAAATATAATATTGACCTATACCTGTGCTGTACAACTCAAGTCTTCGGGGGCCAAGGCCCTCACATTTTTCCCACAGCTCTATTTAATAGATGGGACTGAATAAGGAAAGGTGTGGTTCATCAAGTAGAATACATTTTTCTGTCCAACCTAAACACCGGCATGGATATGGCCCTTGGGACTGGAGGTGGACAGCCCTGACCTATACAGTATAGCTCACCCAGTCTTGGTTGCAGCTGGAATCTTACCATGTAAAATGGGCAACACCAACACTTCATTCTCGTTTTTTACAAAACATTCTGACAGTGTATAAGCTTTGAACTATTTGCTATTGACTGAAGTCAGGTTAGCCATAATTTGGTATATTTAGAGAATTATGAGCATTTCATTGTGCTGGAAGTTCCAAGCCGGGCCCAAAATTTGACACTCCAACTGAAGTTGGGAAGAGACTGATGAAGCCTGTCTGGCAATGTAAACAAGAGGCAAATGCTTCAGTGCTTGCTGCTCACAAAAAGACATATGCTAGGCTCAGGTCTGGCGAAAGAAGTTTAGGGACACCTTAGCAGGCAATAAATACATCTCTAATCATTGAAAGTACTCATTCTCAACCAAGGAAATCATCCATTTTCTTGGAAAAACTCTGCACAAGGCTATATTCCTTCTTTAAAGGGTGTTGCAATGTTATGTAAATTAGAATACGTCTGCCATATGAATGTGCAATACAGAGTTCAGAAATGGCAACACTGTCCAACGATTACTCAGGTAAAAGATTTCACCAGCGCCATCATGTGGTCTACACCACAAGCAACGTCCACCACCTCTCCAGGAACAGTTACCTGAGGAAGATAATGCAGAGCATTACAACCATTTTAAAATGCAGAATTGCTAAAATTGTATGTGGTGATACATGGTGCACCTGTAATTTCAGAATCTGCCTTATTTAATGTACAGTTTAATTGGGCTAGAATATAGTTAAACTAGTGACAACTAAGCTTTTCCTATTATAATTAGATGTACTCCAAACTACCTATTAGATATAGCAAACCTGAGAACCTCCTGCTGTGCAGCCTTTGTCTATGGTGTCTGTGGAACATGTAGCTTAGACTTATAATGCCCGTCGGGGATCAGGACCTGATGCCCTTGGGCGACATCGCTGGGCCAGTCAGTACAGTCACATGTCACCTATGTAGCGTGTAAGCTATGCAGATGACAAACGGGGGCAGAAGGATGATGGAGTGGTGTGTGTGTGTTGTCACACAGCGGGTAGGGGACAGCGTGAACAATTAAGTTTGGCCGCCGGTTGGGTGAGTTGATCCGCTGGGCAGATTGCTCATGGGTTGGTGGCCGGGAGCTGCCGTACACACGTTTGAATATAGGCTGAAGTGGTCGTTATTTCAGGCGACTTTGGTCAAACGTGTGTACGAGCCTTAAAGACCAAAAACAGATATAAAGAACAATGAATTTGGCAGAGAAGAACCACAAACATGACTATGTTGTCACTGGAATAGATGCCACAGACAGGTGCCTAACTAGTTACATTTATGCCTTTAAAAACACTACAAGACATTAAAATTACCCGCCATGGAAAATACTGGTCTTCCAATCGTCCTGTACCCAAGCACCCTCTCAAGTTTTTACCCCACACAAACAGTTCCCCGGCATCTGTACAAAAAAATGAAAACAAATGTGTTAAAATTCTAAAGTAACTAGATTTGCAACTGTAGCAAATATTGTAATATACGCAAATTGGTTTAAATATGAATTTTAAAGGGTACCGGAGATGATAAAAAAATAAATAAAATTATACAAACCGGGGGGTTCCCTCCATCCCCCTTCAGGCTGACCAGTCCCTCTCCAGTTTACCAGGCCGCCTGGATCCTCCTATAGGTAATCCCGTCAGTCAGCGCAGGTGCATTTCGGCTGCGCCCGCTCCCCCAGCCTGGAGCGTTCTGCACCTGCGCAGTAGTAAGGCAACGGGGCGCGCGGGACCAGCCCGTGCATGGGCACCGACTAGCGGAATTGCCGGGATGAATTGCAGATGATCCAGGCAGCACAGGGGGATGGTGAGGGACCAGGCAGCCTGAAGGGAGCTGGAGGAAGCCCCAGGTATGTATCATTTTTTTATTGTTATCTCAGGTTTACTTTAAAAAAGTCAATCTATAAGATAAAGAAAAAGACAGTAAACAAGAGTTTACAAGAGATAAGAGTGTCTTTAACAGGAACTATAACGCTACATACATTTCTGATCCTGCAAGTAAATAACATATTTGGAGAGATGTCTGTTTTCGAGTGAAAGTTTGCTGGGAAACTTTAATTCTACTTTAATGTAGAACTGAACTCTTATGCAGCACACAATGAAAAGTCTTTATTCTACCTACGGTTTCTGAAGAAATCTACTGCTCTGTGTTTGTTTTTTTTGCCCAAATCACAAGTGTCTAATTAGTTTTAATTAGCAGTTGTGAACAGACTGCAGGAGCACCACTGTGGTTCTCTCCCCATAGAGTAAACACAAAGGCTTAACCTCTGCAAAATGAACCTTAGTTCTGAATTTCATCTTTTTTCGGATCTCTGTAAATTTAAATGAAGACGTTTGTCCATAATCAGGTCATGATGCTGTGTTTAATCGTTTACAGCGGTGAGTAATTCTGAGCTTAGTTCCACTTTAAAGAGTAAGAAATTGTGAACATATAAGGGCGAAATAGTAAAACTCTGTGTTAGAGGTGCCAGGACCGGTGGATGTCAGCAGCAATAACTCACGCGTGGCTGAAATCAGTAGAGGTCTGAAACTCTGGCCCGTCCATCGGCAGCATCACCATGGCTATTTTTATCCAAAGTCTTCCTAAGCTCTTGCCACCCCCACCTGTGTTGCCTCGGCTGACTCCCAGCTTGGCAGCAACCTATTATACCTCTGCTGCTGAAATGGGAGCGAACTGAGACCGAGGTGGGATTGGCCACAGCCTTAGAAAGTGAGACGCTGTACTGTAAGGCTCTCTGGTAATGCTGCCAGGATCAATGGGTGGCAGGGCAATAACTCACACACATCCCGTCCCCGTAATCATTAGAGGTCTGAATCTCCACCCCTTCCATTGGCAAAATGTTTTTTTTTCATTTGTTTTTTTATCCTGTTCCTCTTTAATATTAAATCTCAAAAGTTATCAGGCAGTGCAAAGAAACCGAACAGGTAACTTACTTGTTAAAGCAGCAAAATGCCCAAGCCCTGAAAAAATCTTGGAGACTCTGACATTTTTGTTGAAGTCATTTAATCCGAACAGTGTTGCAGGAATCATCTCAGGGACAGCAGACTCAAGAAAGTTTGGTCCTTTTCCCAAAATTCCATAACCCCAAACAAAAACATTGCCTTCATCTGGACACAAAGAAAAGTCATAAAATGACTATCACGGCTCACAACACAGTACCATTCCAATGTTTGGTGAAAGCTCTGTATATAAAATAATTTAGTCAAGCACATTGACAAAAACTTATTTTGTGTGGTGTAGAGCAGATAAAACCTAGCTTTTACTAAAGTCCATTTAGGGCTCATTCACAACTGTAATCGCAAAACGCTAATTGTACTGCTATCATTTTGTGTCAGCAATTTTTAGCACGTATTTTTTACTGTACTTTTTTGTGATTTGCATTTAACAGAATCCCGATCGTTCAAAAATCACCAAAAAGCGTTGCATAAACCGCGTTTGGCGATAATCGTGAAATATACTTTTAATTGCACTAGCGCTTTAATGTTACAGTTAGACTTACCGGTAACTGTAATTCTAGACCTCATACGGGACACTTGGAGATGTGGCCCCGCCCATCCAATTAGTGGAAACCACCTGAAAGAGTAAAAAGAGTATTAATAGCCCCCACCCTCCCCTGGCTCCTCAGTGTAATGAAAGTAGTTCACACTAAAACACAGAGAAGAGGAGAGGAAATAAAAGACACCTCAAAAGTAGTGTAACCCATGAACCCCCAATCCAATAGCCGTAAGAGAGTGCGACAGGAATAGAGGTGGGTCAGTGTCCCGTATGACGTCTAGAAATACAGTTACCGGTAAGTCTAACTGTAACATTCTCTAGCCGTCATACGGGACACTTGGAGAGATAAACAAGTAGTCTGAAAAGACATACCTAGGGAGGGCCACAACCCTGGAGCACTACTCTGCCAAAACGACACAGTACTATGCACAGGTCCATAGAATTGTATGGGCAGTCAATTCTGATGTAGAATAATTCTGCCACACAACTGAGTACTGGCCCTCAGAGCAGGATTGGCAATATCCCATTATATTCCTAAAAAAAAAAAAAAAAAAATCTACTGAATACATTTCTAAGATTTCAGCATCTCGAAACCCTCTGCTCTGCATCCACTTATATCCTCTCTACAAGATTGTCAATCTCCACAGCCAGCATAGGTAAAATGCCGGCCTGTACATCAGACCAATTGAAAACAGGTCCGCAGACCAATCCGAAAAAAGGCTCAAAGACCCACTCGAAAAGAGACTCAAAGTCGTAATCGAAAAGAGACTCAAAGTCGTAATCGAAAAGAGACTCAAAGTCGTAATCGAAAAGAGACTCAAAGTCGTAATCGAAAAGAGACTCAAAGTCGTAATCGAAAAGAGACTCAAAGTCGTAATCGAAAAGAGACTCAAAGTCGTAATCGAAAAGAGACTCAAAGTCATAATCAAAAGAGACTCGAAGGCATAATCGAAAGAGACTCAAAGTCATACTCGAAAGACTCAAAGTCATAATCGAAACAGATTCGAAGTCAAAAACGAAACAAGGGACTTCACTGAAAACTACCCAGAGATTGATGCCTTGAAAGTTTCCGTTACTCCTTTATTGTCAATCACCATCGCCCAGTGCAGGTTTGACAAATCATCCTGTTGTATTCTTGGGGAAGCCAATTGCTACAATGGCAACAATTTACCTTCACCCCATCTGCTACTTAGTATTCCTAGCTAGATTGTATGGACACAAGGGATAGGAAAACAGAAAAAAAATAAATATGGGGAAGAAATCACACTCTAATCTCAATATGAGTGCACATCCCTGCAAACAAAAAAGTCAGTTTCTGCATCTAGCATAGGAAACAAATGACTCCAAGACTGCTCATGGGTTTCCTTAACCTCCCTGGTGGTAAGCCCGAGCTGAGCTCGGGCTACGCCGCGCAGGGGGAGATCTCAGTCCCTGGTGGGGCGATTTTCATTCTATAAATTGCTGTGCGCGCAGCCAGCACTTTGCTAGCCGCGCGCACAGCTTGATCGCCGCCGCTCTGCGGCGATCGGCCGCACGCAGCGGCTGAAGAGGCCCCCGCCAGAGCCCTGCGCTGCCCGGATCAATGAGTTCCGGGCAGCGCTATGGGCTGGATCGGGTGTGCCTGACGTCAGGACGTCGGCTGACGTCCATGACGTCATCCCGATCGTCGCCATGGCGACAGGAGAAGCCAAACAGGGGAACGCGTTATATACGCGTTCCCCTGTTTGCTATAGATGCCGGCGACGATCGGACTAGAGGGCCACATGCGCCCTCTAGTGGTGTTTCATGTAGCTACCACTCTGGTAGCTTTACATGAAACAAAAAAAAAAAAATTAAAAAAAAAAGGATTTTTTTAAAAAGGAAAAAAAAAATTAACCGCCAAGGAGGTTAACCTGCAAAACTCTTTGTATAAATTGTCAATCACTACAGCTCTCATAGATTTAGTGCAGGCTTGACAAATCATCTTGTTATAATACTGGGGAAACAATGTTGCAATAGCAACCTTTTTAGTTTTTGGCTTCTCCAAACACTATCCTATACCTCCCACGCTTTTAACTTTTAGCTTGCTATGATATATAGAGAGAGGGAAAGGATAAAACAGGTGAAATCACACTCTAAACTGCATCATGTGAGTGTATATCCCTGCAAAAATGCACTATCAGTGCACACACCTCTGCTGCTGGAGCAGACTGGGAATCTTCTTGCCTGTGTTCCCATTTCTCCAGCAAGGTTAATGCACTCACCTCTGCTGCTGGAACAGACTGTGAAGCCTCTTGCTTGTGATCCCATCTCTCCAGCATGGACAATGCACTCACCTCTGCTGCTGGAACAGATTGGGAAGCCTCTTGCCTGTGATCCCATCTTTCCATCATGGGGAGAACAACAGGAGCAGTTCCATTTCTTATGCTGCCTAGTTCTCCTGTATTGGACTCCCCCACCAGCGCCAGCTTCCCAACCATCGCTTGTGGCCCAGGGATTTCCTGCATGCACAGCGCTGCCAAGAGGATGCCGATTCGGCGAAAGAAACTCGGCAGCTGTGGGAGAGTGCCACGATCCTTGCCCGCACAAATGAATATGGAGAGCAGAGGGATCGACATCTGAACACCGCGTTCGGCAGAAAACCGGGTGAATAAAGAGACGCCACTAGCGTTCACAACGATCACCCAAGCCACCCGGTCTTCTCTTGGCCTCACCACCTAGTGAGGCTAAATAAAAATAATAAACATTAAGGGAGCTACTCCTCTTCGGTGTTTCCGGGACGGAAACCAAATGAAACTGAGGAGCCAGGGGAGGGTGGGGGCTATTAATACTCTTTTTACTCTTTCAGGTGGTTTCCACTAATTGGATGGGCGGGGCCACATCTCCAAGTGTCCCGTATGACGGCTAGAGAAAAAGTGCTAGCTATCGCCGGCGATTAGCTGTAAACGCCCGCTAATCGAACGAGTGTGAGTAGGCTGTATGAGGTACTAGGAACAGGTAGTGTGGGAAACACAAGATGTGCAATCTTGCGCTAACGCAGGTGAGAGGTCAAAGTGGACCGCAGACTGATCACACACTGGCAGCTCCTCAAACACTCGGCTGTGAGCGGACTACTGGAAAAGGAAGCAAAAGACAGGAGGAGCGCTCCGTAGTGTGATACCGTTTAATAAAATGAAAACTGCGCAATAAAAGATACACTTACTAGATGTGTATGAACAGTAGGCATTTAAAATTGGCATATAGCCCAGAATAAAAAGGACATCCCCTCTTGGAAGCGAAACCTGAAGCTGCAGTGGCCAGCGGCAGCAAGGATCCAGATGGTAAATGGATGACAGGTGTGCTTTCGGGGTGACTGTGTGCAGGTTACGTCAAGACGCGTTTCGGCGTGTCCACGCCTTCGTCAGTTAACGTACCTGCATGCACACTATGCTCCTATTTATAACAGGAGTCAAGGGAATGGCTTCCCAGAGCAAATTGAGGTTAACGAGGGTGAAAGGGTAGGGGGCGGGGTTGCAAAGTACTGCAAACAAAAACCCTATATTTTCCAGCCTCCTGACGGAAGCTCAACTCTAAATCACCAGGGCATAAAGCCCTGACGGCAAATAACTGATTGATTCAACTGCAACAGTATGAAGTGTTGCAAAAAAAAACACACCGGTGGCCCCAGCATCCCTGTAGATGGGAAAAGCTGGAGCTGGAAACCTCGGCTTCCCTGATGGCATGTTGACTCTCCAGGTGTGCTGGAGGGGAGGAAGGCGAGGGACATGACTGGTGGCCCCCAAGTGCAGGAATATTTACCTCACGGGCAGGGGCGTGGTCAGTAGCGCAAGTGGCAACAGAGGGCGTGGCCAACAGTGCACACATATGGTAGCCTTGGCCTTCCAATAGACACAATGAAAGTATAAACAAAAACAATAAACAAAAAAGTGTATGAGCATACACTTTTTTGTTTATTGTTTTTGTTTATACTTTCATTGTGTCTATTGGAAGGCCAAGGCTACCATATGTGTGCACCGTTGGCCACGCCCTCTGTTGCAACTTGCGCTACTGACCACGCCCCTGCCCGTGAGGTAAATATTCCTGCACTTGGGGGCCACCAGTCATGTCCCTCGCCTTCCTCCCCTCCAGCACACCTGGAGAGTCAACATGCCATCAGGGAAGCCGAGGTTTCCAGCTCCAGCTTTTCCCATCTACAGGGATGCTGGGGCCACCGGTGTGTTTTTTTTTTTTTTGCAACACTTCATACTGTTGCAGTTGAATCAATCAGTTATTTGCCGTCAGGGCTTTATGCCCTGGTGATTTAGAGTTGAGCTTCCGTCAGGAGGCTGGAAAATATAGGGTTTTTGTTTGCAGTACTTTGCAACCCCGCCCCCTACCCTTTCACCCTCGTTAACCTCAATTTGCTCTGGGAAGCCATTCCCTTGACTCCTGTTATAAATAGGAGCATAGTGTGCATGCAGGTACGTTAACTGACGAAGGCGTGGACACGCCGAAACGCGTCTTGACGTAACCTGCACACAGTCACCCCGAAAGCACACCTGTCATCCATTTACCATCTGGATCCTTGCTGCCGCTGGCCACTGCAGCTTCAGGTTTCGCTTCCAAGAGGGGATGTTCTTTTTATTCTGGGCTATATGCCAATTTTAAATGCCTACTGTTCATACACATCTAGTAAGTGTATCTTTTATTGCGCAGTTTTCATTTTATTAAACGGTATCACACTACGGAGCGCTCCTCCTGTCTTTTGCTTCCTTTTCTAGTGTGGGAAACAGCTCTGTAAAGTCAACGCAAACAGTAGTGAAATAAAAAAAAATTAAACAAACAAACTCCTGAAACTGTACATTCTATCCTGGTTAACGTAGCACACATAGGGAAACAATATAGCATTAATATTTTACATACAAGTTATCGTTTTCTAAAAGCAAGGGTTAATGTCAGCAACAACAGCTCCAAGTTGTGATCATGAGCAATTACTAAATAAAACTTCAGAACAGATCTTCTTGCTCAGACAAGATCAAATATTTTGGGCACTTTTTGTCTGTAAAAGTCACAATAACCTTTAGCACATTTAACATAATATTCCTACTTTAATCGGATCTCATTTTGTCTTTAGTAAAATCAGTCAGTCGGTCAGAATTAGATCTTGCAAGATGAAGATCTATAGAATCTGTACATGATCAGATTTGGGCACCAAAAACTGCATATCATCTGTTTCTAAAACCAGCAATATGACAATCATCTAGGAACAAATAGCCTTCCACACAACCACATGAACAAACAAAACTGTGTGACTGGAACTTTAACTGTGAAACAATTTCTTTTTCACATCCACATGATCAAAGATCATTTTCATTTCATGACTACCCAAAAAAATGAAAAGTTTTGCTTCTTTCAAGCCAGCTCCCACCTGCTCTGGCCCAATGCAGAGAACCATACACAGCTTTTTCTCACTAACAAAGGGGTAGGCTAAATCTTTATGAAAATGCTTTGCTGTACGATCACTGTGAAATAAGATTTAGCAGGGAGATCACTTAGAAATGACAGTTATCTGGCTGGAAATAGATGCATTTGGCTCCAGGTTCTCAATGATGAAAAATTTCAACCTCTCACAAAATAACCATCATGTTTCCTGGCACTTGGAAGCAGCTAAAAATGCTAATAGAATTCTTAGCGCGAAGGCTGATGTGACAGCACTAAAAACTGCATTCTAAATGCTTGAACATCACCTTCTAATCACTAGCTAACTGCTCCCATTACTTTCAGTGTTGGTATTTAAATATAGCAACAAACATTCAGCATAAACTGCTATCAAACACTGCAGGTAGTAGCTGAGATAGGAGTAAAAAACAACCCACAACAAATCACAACCACTGCTTGTTCAGTGCACTTTTCTATATAAACCCCTGTATAGTATGACTGGCAACTACTGAACCATACCTACCGTCTGACAGCACTAACCATTTGTGCCCAGCCTATGCATAATACATTTTTAATTTTTTAAACACCTGTAGCACAATTTCTGCACAGTGCAATCAAATTAAGAAATAAATGATCTGTGAAAAATAAAAAAAACAATTGCTATCAAAATAAGAAACAGTAGTGCTGTGGCACGCTCACCATTTAATAGGGCACAGCTCGTACCGCCACAAGCTACCTGCTTCACTTTGCCAACATGGTGAAATGGTAAATGCCGAGGAACATTAACCTGCAAAAATATAAAAAAAAAAAAAAAAAAGTTGAAAACTATTCTAAAATGTATGTTTTTCTAAAAAAAAATAAAAAATAAAAAATGTAATATATATATATATATATATATATATATATATATATATATATATATATATATATATATATATATATATATATATATATATATATATATATATATATATATATCATGTTTATATTTATTTGCTTCACTGCAGTACACCACATACTAAATAACATGAGTAAAATTGAGCCACTTGAGACTTGAGAACAGCACATACCGTACGTTTTAGTTGTTATACAGATTAAAGTGAACCTCCAGACTAAAAATCGACTCAGCAGCACTGAAAAGGCCTGGTGTTTCTTTAACAGTTTCACAGCATCAGAACTTTGGTTCTCTTATACAAGCCTCGTTTTTATCTGCACAGAAGAAAACTGCCCGGGCAGTTTTCCCCTTATGCTATGCAAAGCATGATGGGATTTCTGATGTTAATGTTCTCGTTCTGCTGTTTTGGTGCAATTTTTTATTTTTTTTTACATTTTTTATTTGACATTTGAAGCCTAGTGTGTGCAGCTGGGAGGGGTTATCAGGACACATGACAGTTGGAACTGTATCTCATGCTCCCTGTCACCTCCTTTCAACCAAAAAGATGGCTGCCCCATGACAAAGATGGCAGCCCCCATGAATCACAAACATTTGCCTGTTCTTTTAAAACAGGGTGGGTAAAAGATTACCTATCTATTCTAATTAACATAACTAATGTAACTTAATAACAGTATGTTTGTTTAGGCTGAAGTTCCCCTTTAATGCTCCATAACAACCAAATAGCCCCCTCACAACTGTTTTCTAAGCACTAAAAGAAACAAATTAAACCATTTATTCCATACAGGAATACGGTACATCCAATGCATAAATCAGCATTTAACCATTCTTTATTATGAATAGAGTTAAAACATCTAAAAAACATTGTTACTGTAAAGTACTTTTCCATTATCTAATGTTGTAGTTAGCAGATGTATAGAAACATACTGAAAAATGCCATAGGGCTATGTGACTTGATATAAATAAATACAGAGTACATAAAGGCAGGAACTTGACCTCTCGAAAAGCAATATCAAATATAAGGTAAATTAGCACAGATATGGATGTAGTTGTCACATTTACAGTACCTGGACAGGATGTAAAATGTGCTACATGCCCCAACATGGTCTACCATATTCAAAGCATACCACTGATCGCTAATTCTGTGTGGCTGTGCAAAACACTTTGAATGGCAGTAAATTCAAATGTGCTCATGGGGCTAGAGGAAGCCCTGGGTAAGCATAAAATCTTTTAATGCCGACATCTCTGGTACACTTTAAGGATCATTTTAGTTTCAGGAATTACATTGATGTTCTACCTTCATTATCACATAGAACAAAACACTTCCTTACATCTCCGTATTTTCATTAGTCTGAGAGACATGAAAAAAATCCAGTGGATCTTAAATCTATGAAAAGTATTAAGTCTCACACTGGACAAGCACCTGTTATTCTGTACAGTGTAATCGAAGGATGAAAAAGCTGCGAGTCTGTAATAGGTACTGCAATAGTGCAGATTCTAATATACTAACCTTTAAACAATCCTATGAACTGACATGACCAAGCCAAAGGTTGTGAGGTTTTGCCAGCCAATATTAAACAGTTTGTTGATCACCAATGTTCAGCAGCCTTCTTTATCATTTTCTAACCTTAATTAAATCATCCCCATAGTGTTTTGTAGTATTTAGAACCCCAATTCCAGATGTGTTAAGTAACCATAGTACTCATTTAGGGCCCGTTTCCACTAGGAGCGGTGCGATGCCGCTACATAGCCGCATCGCACCGCGTGTATGCTGAAACACATGCACGGCAATGGAAGAGTTTCCACTGCGTGCATGTTGTGCGGAGCGATCCGAGAATCTGCAGCATGCTGCAGATTCTGGCACAGGCCGCATCCGCCCGCAGCTGCGTCCCATCTCCTCCATTGACTTCCGCATCGGGAGAAGCGGTAGTGATGCAATGCGGCTAGGTAGCCGCATTCGCATCACTTTTTAATGGAAACTGGCCCTTAGCCATTTTCCTACCCAGAGTGAATATATGAACTCTGTATAATTTTCTGTAGCTCAGATGAACACCACCACACTTTAAAATTTTGGCATTTCATAGTTTAACAACATGAACCTTCAAACACCACAGTCACTAGTATAATGGAATCCCCCAGTAACCACATACCGCCTCCAAAACTCCTACCTGTGTGAGGTCAGTAATGGTTGCAAACTGCAGGTACTCTGAATTTCCCCAGCCATAAACTTGTCCTTCTTCTGATACAGCCAGACAGCAGTCTCCATAGGTCGCCACCTGAACAACATTCACACCAGCTAAATCACCAGCAAGCTTCGAAGGAGCACTGCAGATATTATAATGGCCAAGACCTGTTCATAAATAGTAATAAAACAAAGAGTCAGTCTTGTACTAGAGAGCACAAGGTCATGATGTCTGTAGTCCATGTATACACTAAGGCATCAACTATCTCTTTAGATGCTACTCTCTTTCTCAGTTTAACATTATCAACTCTGAAAAAATAAAAGCATTTTCTTCTTTTGTTAATTTGTGAGACAAACATTAGAAGCTAAAAAAGGTGACATTTATGAGCACTAGTAAAGAAAGTGGAATAATTTTCCCAACTAGCAGCAGCATTGAGGGAGGCATTGTGCTATCAATAGTAGGGTTGCATTCTCCTGTTGCCGGCATAGCTGTGACCTGTCTTGCAGCCGAATCCCTCTAGCCGCGCTATGCACGGCTATGGGATTCGGACAGGTGACAAGAGCAATATGCTGCAGAGCATCCGATTTTTCCCCGGCCACGAATTGGGATGCTCTACATAGACTTCTACAGGCTGCCAAATTCCATCCGAATTTGTGGCAGAGGAATCGGCCCGTTTTCGCATAAATGGAAACCTAGCCTAAGAAAATTGCAGCCTGTAGCAAATTCAGACTGTAGTGCAAGAAGTGGCCAGTGCATGGGCTCCCAGCTACTTACTTAATTCACATTACATAACAAATTATCTTTATAAAACACACATACACAAGCTCTGTAATAGAGTACCTGCAGTGGCCCTGATGCTAAGGAGAAGACTCTCAGTTTATCAGCTTTTACATCAAATTGCCAATCAGAGACACAATAAAAGGGGGTGCCAATATCCCTTTATAGAATTAGGCCCTTTGTCCTAAGCCTCGTACACATGCAAGAGACATGTGGCTCAGTGGGGATCGGCACCTGACCTCTCAGGAGACATTGCAGGGCTGAGGCTATACAGAAGCATCACTAGCTTACTGAGAGGCGCGAGGGGGGGGGGGGGGGGGGGGGAGACGTCATGCAGGGGGCGGAGTAAGTGGGAAGAACAACCAGGCAGATCTCTGGCCGAGCCCTTGAGATGAGTTACATGCAGGTGGTAAAATTGGGCAGCGATTGGCCAATCATAAAGCGTGTACCAAGCTTTAGAATAGTCAGCAGATTTGTTATTCCCAACTACATTTATACTACAAACTATTTTTTGACAGAGTTGTACATATAACCTGGAACTACCATTTCACTTTTTTCACAATCACTGCAATGCTTTACTCAATAAGAGCACTATATACAAGCACAGAATTCCCCACAGCTCATTAGAATATCTGTTCTAGGGAGGCCACACACAGCTACATTTCTTGTAACAAATCAAGTTTGTAAAATTGATCAAACAATTTTCTGCCATGAATAGACGTGTTATCCTTTTCTTATCAGATGAACAGTCTTTTCGAGACTGTTTTTCATTTTATGCAATAGAACAGATGTTAGACTCAATTTAAACACAAACTAATGAAAATCTGCTGAAAACGAAGGCTCTTTTAATACAAGTATGATCATTTGGTTAATTAAATATTAATTAGTAAAGGTTGTTTTCTGTTCAGTCGGGAAGGCAGGGAGGTGGACAACAGCAGTGCCTGATCCACAGCTGCTTTAGATTAGCCCTGCATTGTGCAATACAAAGCAAGCAGGGCAAACAATATTAATACTCGTCTGCTGAGAATTGATCTAACAACTAATGGTGCAGGGTGGCCAGCAGGTAAAAGTCTTGTCAGGTAAACACTGAACACTTGCCAGATCTAATAGTGCACGATGGCCATAAGGCCAAGGTAATAGTGGGAGTTACATTGTGTTCCCTGTAAAAACAGGAATGCAGCGGAACGGAAAAGTCACACTACATTTTATGCATCTGTTGCATCACATAAAGTCAATGAAAAGTATGATTCACTTGCCAATGTTAACATGCATGTTATGCGGTAACGCATGGCATGCACTGCACTGGGATACTGTATTCCGATGGTTTACATTGCACCGGATGCCCTCTGAACACCAATAGACTTACTATTGTAGTGGTACTTTGTGTATTAAAATGCCTCCATTACGTCACCCCAAAATGCCCAAACATAAACTTAGCATGAGTCTTAACAGAACCTTGGAGGTTTAAAGCAATGTACTAGAAACCTGTTTGGCCATCAGCTCCCCAGCCACAGGCATAGACCTCTCCTCGCTCTGTCCGGAACAGACTGTGATCCTGACCACATGCTACCTGCAGACAGAAAGAAGAAAATCCCATCAATAGTAGACAAGTGAATACTAAAGATACAGGCACGAGTGTCATTACACAAACCGTAAACAAGCACAAAGGGGGCCTACTTATAAAGCTTTAAGGGTGTCATGTCAGCACTTTTTAAGTCGCTATAGAGGTTTCGAGTAGCTGATTGGCACTTTTATAGGATCAATAATATTTAAGTGACAATCACCACATCTATAAAGTGGCTATTAGTCTGATCACCATCTTATAAATCACCATATGGAGCTAGCCAATTCCGCTGTGATGAATGATGTGCAGGCTACAATGGAAAGCAATGAAAACAGTGGGGTTTTTTTTTTCAAACACTCTTTTGCTGCAAATCTCCACGTTTAGAAGCAGCCACCATAAAAGTCTATTGGCTGCTTACTACTATGTCATCTAGTGAAAAGGAATGATTGCAGCTCTATTCAAGGGAAAGGGTCTGTGGATTACCAGTTTTGGTGAATTACAGCACTGACAATCAAGCACTGATTGCCAGTGAACAAAACAAGATTGCCCTTTTAAAAAGTGTTTAACAAACAGTGGCTGAATAGAGTACTGGTTAAGGGCACTGCCTTTGACATGGGAGACCAGGGTTCGAATCTTGGCTAGGTCAAGTACCTATTCAGTAAGGAGTTCAAGGCAAGACTCCCTAACACTGCAGGGTGGCCTCCTGAGCGCGCCCCAGTGGCTGCAGCTCTTGAGCGCTTTGAGTCCGACAGGAGAAAAGCGCTATATAAATGTTTGGATTATTATTAACAAAGTGACATTCAGGCTTGATTAAGCACAGAACAAACAATGGCTTTTTTCATGATTTTCACCTGTTTATAAGTAGACCCCATAACTACTAAATCCGCATGACA
The DNA here is from genome assembly GCF_040937935.1 of Hyperolius riggenbachi. NCBI lineage: Eukaryota > Metazoa > Chordata > Amphibia > Anura > Hyperoliidae > Hyperolius > Hyperolius riggenbachi. Next base: position 253,837,501 of record NC_090647.1, on the reverse strand, counting down.
TGTACATGTCATTTTCAGAATATATATATATATATATATATATATATATATATATATATATATACACACACATTATCATGAAAATGTGCAGAATTTCTAGCCAACTGTTATTTATGTGTCATCTTATGCAGCCATACCTGGACAATCTGGCTCTCAAGTGGTCTTACTCTGTGAACCAGCTGGCTTTCACTGTAGGAAAGAAGAAGAAGAAGCTGTAGCATGTGTAATAACTGCATTAGCAGTGCTCACAGCACAGTACCTTTAGCGCCTTGCAAACATAGTTAAAATGGCTCCTTCATCTCCCAAGAATAGAGGCACATACAGTGGTTTGCAAAAGTATTCGGCCCCTTTGAAGTTTTCCACATATTGTCATATTACTGCCACAAACATGAATCAATTTTATTGGAATTCCACGTGAAAGACCAATACAAAGTGGTGTACACGTGAGAAGTGGAACGAAAATCATACACGATTCCAAACATTTTTTTTTTTACAAATAAATAACTGCAAAGTGGGGTGTGTGTAATTATTCAGCCCCCTTTGGTCTGAGTGCAGTCAGTTGCCCATAGACATTGCCTGATGAGTGCTAATGACTAAATAGAGTGCACCTGTGTGTAATCTAATGTCAGTACAAATACAGCTGCTCTGTGACGGCCTCAGAGGTTGTCTAAGAGAATATTGGGAGCAACAACACCATGAAGTCCAAAGAACACACCAGACAGGTCAGGGATAAAGTTATTGAGAAATTTAAAGCAGGCTTAGGCTACAAAAAGATTTCCAAAGCCTTGAACATCCCATGGAGCACTGTTCAAGCGATCATTCAGAAATGGAATCAGTATGGCACAACTGTAAACCTACCAAGACAAGGCCGTCCACCTAAACTCACAGGCCAAACAAGGAGAGCACTGATCAAAAATGCAGTCAACAGGCCCATGGTGACTCTGGACGAGCTGCAGAGATCTACAGCTCAGGTGGGGGAATCTATCCATAGGCCAACTATTAGTTGTGCACTGCACAAAGTTGGCCTTTATGGAAGAGTGGCAAGAAGAAAGCCATTGTTAACAGAAAAGCATAAGAAGTCCCGTTTGCAGTTTGCCACAAGCCATGTGGGGGACACAGCAAACATGTGGAAGAAGGTGCTCTGGTCAGATGAAACCAAAATTGAACTTTTTGGCTAAAATGCAAAACGCTATGTGTGGCAAAAAACTAGCACTGCACATCACTCTGAACACACCATCCCCACTGTCAAATATGGTGGTGGCAGCATCATGCTCTGGGGTTGCTTCACTTCAGCAGGGACAGGGAAGCTGGTCAAAGTTGATGGGAAGATGGATGGAGCCAAATACAGGGCAATCTTGGAAGAAAACCTCTTGTAGTCTGCAAAAGACTTGACTGGGGCGGAGGTTCACCTTCCAGCAGGACAATGACCCTAAACATAAAACCAGGGTAACATTGGAATGTTTTAAAACAAAACATATCCAAGTGTTAGAATGGCCCAGTCAAAGTCCAGATCTAAATCCAATGGAGAATCTGTGGCAAGATCTGAAAACTGCTGCTCACAAATGCTGTCCATCTAATCTGACTGAGCTGGAGCTGTTTTGCTAAGAAGAATGGGCAAGGATTTCAGTCTCTAGATGTGCAAAGCTGGTAGAGACATACCCTAAAAGACTGGCAGCTGTAATTGCAGCAAAAGGTGGTTGTACAAAGTATTGACTCAGGGGGCTGAATAATTACCCACACCCCACTTTGCAGTTATTTTTGTTTTTTTAAATGTTTGGAATTATGTATGATTTTCGTTCCACTTCTCACGTGTACACCACTTTGTATTGATCTTTCACGTGGAATTCCAATAAAATTGATTCATGTTTGTAACAGTAATATGTAACAGAAATGTGGAAAACTTCAAGGGGGCCGAATACTTTTGCAAACCACTGTACACACATATGCATACCGTCTCCTAGGGGTGAGTTCTGTACAGACGCGTCACTAGCCTAGAGCCTTGTGATGCGTCTATTATTATGCAGTGGGGAAGAGGGACAACGTACGCCCAAGACAGAGCAGCTTACAGTGGATGAAGTGAGTAGCAGAACAATGCGCTTGGAGATCAGTCAGATGTCTGTAAACATCAAGCATGCAGGCTCTCTAGATGTAATTGGGGGGGGGGGGGGGGGGGTGCACATGCTAGATTCTTGCTCAAGGTGGACCTTGGCCGAGTCTAAGTCAGTGTGTGTTCACAGCTTATGCTATACATTGTTTATTCTTACCGAAATCTACAAACACAGCCTGTGCAGACTCTATACATAATACATTAGCCATGTTCCCAAACTTGGGTCTGAGAAACATAACCACTGGCTACTTTATGTGCACACAAGGAGCTTTTACAACATGTTCAGACTTTCAATTAATAAACTGCACAAAATGGAATGGAAGAGAGTCGAGCAGATATTCTGGAGCTATAGATGACTAGTAGATTCAATCAAAGTAATAAAATCAGTCATAAATCGCTCAGAAAAATGTACACGTGCATAACAAGTCTTTTTGCTGATACAAAGAGTTTTAAGGGAACCTGAAGCCAGAAGTATATGGTGGCCGCCATGCACCTCTGTGTGGAGTGCATATACTGAGTACAGTACTGTTGTGTAACAATTTGTAGTCGTCAACCCCAAATTTAACAACATATCAAACTAATTGATTTCATGAGCAAAAGGAGTACATAAAGTTGTATAAAAATTTGCATAAACCTGCAGCAACACACAATTATTTGCATCTCATTGGCCATCCCTACTAGTCACACATCTAAACATCAGGATTTATTCTTACAGCAGAGAGGTTATTATCTAAAATATTCCTGTGTACACATCAGATATACAGTCACAGATATTTACAGCGGAACTGAAATAAAAACAAAGTGTTTCACTTACTGTATTTAGAATTTACTGGTCCCGGAGAGCCACCCCATAGATGTCGTGCCACTATACAAGGAGCCAGCAACAATATACTATAATTCCTACCTCTAACACAATTGACTATAATTGCTGTCTCATGCACGTATATAAATATGTTTATTAGTTGCCTTGGCTACATAACTTAGATCACAACACATTTAAAACCAAACACATTGGTAGTGGTTTTAATGTGTTTGGTTTTAAATGTGTTGTGATCTAAGTTATGTAGCCAAGGCAACTAATAAACAAATTTATATACGTGCATGAGACAGCAATTATAGTCAATTGTGTTAGAGGTGTTTCACTTACCTGGGGCTTCTGCTATCCCCTTGCAGCCTTCCTGTCTCACGCTGGTCCTCCACGATCCTCTGTTCGCCCACCGCCAGCTACTTTTGGTATCACCGACGCCGCAACTGCGCCTATGCGCCCCGCATAGCTTTCGTCGCCTTCCCAGCTGCAATAGCAACCTGCGCTAATAGCGCCAGACCCTATTGCGGGCGGGAACACGAAGAAAGCTATGCGTTGCCAGGGGCCTGCAGGCGCAGTTGCTGTCGACTTACAAGTTGACGGTGTGGCGATACCGAAAGTAGATGGCGGCTGGAGAACGAAGGATCGTGGCGGACCAGCATGGGACAGGAAGGTTGCACGAGGCTGGCAGAAGCCACAGGTAAGTGAAACACTTTCTTTTTATTTTTATTTCAGTTCCGCTTTAAATACAATTTTAAAAAATAAGGTGACTGCTTTATTGCATCAGAAATAACTTTATTTTTGATTGGTTTGTTTAATTTTTTTGTGGATTAGGCACTGCTTTTACTGTATAGATACATTATTTATGAAGCCTTATCTGAGAAATAGGAGATTTTATCATATTTATTTTTTAATTACAGTTTGTTTATTAGGAGTTTGAGTCAGTGCATTTTTAACAGGACTACTACTGTTTTGGAGAATAAGGTGAATGTTGTACTTTACTCAGGGATGAAAGACATGAAGCCCATTCTAAGATCAGCTAGATGCACTCAGAGAGGGGTTTCATATGTAGATGATCTCAGTCTGCTTCATGCATCACTACAGAAGATCCTGACAGTTAAAAAAGTGACTTTCTACTTGAGAAGGGACCTTATGTTAGAAGGGAAGGGGTGGGGGTATTTACTGGCATTATAGAGAAGAAGGCCTGTTTGGTTTTTGCCTTCTAGAGGAGAGGCCACTACTCTTTAGATCTTGTGAATCACAATGTAATTTTGAGATAACTAGAAATATTGAAAATGCAAGTCATAAGAAGGTCATCTGACGATTATTTCTTACCTGTAAATCTCTCCTTCAATAACCTTTCTCGCACACTGACCATATGAATTGTTCCCAATGCTGAAAACTAGAAGCATATTTCATATTAAATCCTGGCACTGTAATTTGATACGGTTCAACAATTCAAACACTAACTTCTACTCTAAAAGAACACCATGGATCTCCAGTGACTGTGAATTCATATGCCCTTCACTGATAAAACAAGCCATTAACAATCATAATGAAAAATCACACACTTCTTTGTTAAAGCTCAGGTTCAGGCACAATGTTTACATGCACTTAACAAAAAAAATCCTTTAGATGAAAAAGCTTTACAAAAATTGCAAACGCAAAATATCTCAACACACACACCTGCCTAACTACCACGCCTCCTCATGCATACATACAGTATACAGACACTAACACACACCTTTATCATCTATTAGTGCCTCTTCTCACAAAGACACACACTATCCTTCATTGAAGGGAACCTGAAGTGATAGTGAATACAGAGGCTGCCATCTTCATTCTTTTATATACTATGCCAGTTGCCTGGCTGTCATGCTGAGCTCTAGGCTTTTTAGAGTCACACCTGCAACAAGCATGCAGCCAGTGGAGTCAGATGAGAGTTAAAGCATATAATCTGCATACTCCTTCTGGGCCAGTGACAAAGCATTAGAGTCAGTGCATCAGCACAGACATCATGCCACAGGCATTGTTTATTAGAACATGACAATGGCAGCCACCATATCCCTCTCACTTCAGGTTGGCTTTAATGCCCTGAATGATGTTTGTTTTGTCCTGTAGAAAATATTTATAGCTTGTGTTGATAAGTTGACTTTAACTTTTTTACAATAAATTTAAAGCAAGGAGCACAGCAAATGTATTCCTGAGTACCCTGCAGTTGCTTTTTAGGGCAATTTTACACTTGCACATAAATCCTGCATCTGCATCCAATTTTAGGTTACCCTATTTTATCGCAAAGGGCAGCAAAAGCAATAGAAGTCTTTCACACAAGGTATGAGAGACTTTCACACTTATTGTGGTCTGTTGCGGTATGCCGGAACTATCCAAGCCGAAGCAAGGGCAGCAGCGTTTTACCACAGGCACCACACGTAACATGCAGTGCTTGGGGTAATAGAAAACCCATGGATGACACAGTAAGTGTAAATGCTGAAGCCCACTGTGTCCCGGCACGCATAAGCTGACCGAAGGTGATCCCAGTGATGAACTTCCTGCCCAACAGGGAGTACATCGCTGAACAGGGGGTGGCGCTATGCAGTGACTTTTTTGAGGTGCGAGATGTAAAACCAGCCTAAAGGTTTTGTAGTGTTGGATCATCTGGTGCACAGTCTTTACTTTCTATTGCTATTGGATGCAAACAAAAGGGTGTATACCTCTTATAAACAAAGGTTAAAAGGGTCACTTACCTCCTTCATTATCTGTTAGGATAAGAGAATGTGCCCTGCCACATGACACCTGCAAAACCCGCGTATCTTTAGGTTTTTCCAAAGGTAAAGGTACAGGCGAGGGTTCCAGGACATATCCATAACCTTTTGCTTAAAAAAAACAAACAACCAAACAAAAAAGGTACAAGTATGGAACAGCAAGATTAAAATACTTTTCTACAAAGGTCAAGTTCCACTATACAAAAGGTATGGCAAAGATGGAATATTTCCCATAATACAATCTTCATTCTGTGCATCTGAGTTCTGACACCTGCGCATACTCTGATGCTCCAAGTGTAATAAATGGAGGAGCGCACAAAGATAAAACTTTTCCAAACTTGTATTTGCTGACTTGGAAAGGGCTTCTTTAGCAGATATTTGTTGGGACATCAGTGAAGTTGCTGACAGTGACTCCCCACTGTAGTGACTTTTTGTCACACAGTTCTATCTGTGCTGTAAAATCATTCTATCATTTCTGATGTTTGCAGCTAAAGCCATAGAGTCTATGGGATCCAGAGCCTTCCCATTCCATAGGTGAATATCGGACTTATCTTCTGCCACTTTAGGGCTCTTTCACACCAGAATTGCATTCACATTTTGCCTTTTGCTATTTTCACTATGTTGGCCTCAATCGAAATGCAGGAAAAACGCAGCAGAACTACAATTGCCTTTTTAGAAAATTGGAAGCACATTCAGTGTGAATGCATTGCCATGATTTCAATTGTAACTTTGCTGTAGTTGCATTTGAAATTGCAAGCCTTTAAAAAAAACAAAAAAAAAAAACAAACAAAAAAAAAACCATATGCAGCCGGTGTGAAAGGGCCCTATGATTAACTTTAAAATTCTTCCAGTTACATGTGCACACAGCAAAATGATAACTGTATTAGCCGATCCAAGCACAGCACTCTGTTATCCTTCCAGGGATCTAGAAACCACTCCTGAAGCTTAGGGGTAACTGCCCTGTGTGCTCCTACCGGTACTAGGACCACTCTGTAAAGTTGTCCTAGAAAGGGGATTTGTTTGCCCCCCCCCCCCCCAAACATTTGCATGCATTTTAAAGTAGGCACATTGGTTTTTGTTATAGTTCAGGTCCACTTCAGGTCAAGTTCAACAAGTAGAGAAGTACTTGGCACTCTGTGGGATTAAATCAGCACTATGTATAACAGAGTTCTCTCAAGTACTGGATGAGATGTAATTCAGGAAAAAAGTAATGATCAAGTATTTCCACCAAACAAAGTGGTTTGGACACTGTCCACTCTGTACAGTGGGGAGTCTTTATTAGCAGCGCTCAAAATATCACAGTTGTCCATTACCATTGACATGCGGTGGTGAAAGGGAGTGGGTGGAAGGAAAGCAGGCAGGCCGGCACAACATCGGTTCCACGTCTTCAGTGGACGTTTGTTCATCCAAACCACACACGTGAACAAGTATCCGCTCTGGGTGTGAAATGTCCGTTGTGCCGGCCTTGTCTGCTTCCCTCCCACACATACCCTTTCTCCACCGCATGTCAATGGCAATACACAACTGCATGATGTTTTGAAAGCTGCTAATCAAGACTCCCCACTGTATAAAGCAGACAATGCCTGAGCCTCTTTCTTTGGTGGAACCACTTGAAATAAATCAAACCCAAAATGATTAGTCTAATTGCAGCAATGCTAACAATTCATGTGATATCATTTGATGCAGTTAGTCTTCTTACTTCGATCTCTCCTACTCCTGTGAAAGCCAAGTTGGGAATCCTTATTTAGTCCCATTCCCCAAACTTTTGTGATATCAGTTGTCTTGGAAGATATTAGGGTGAAGCCATATCCACAGGCTGCAGATGAAATCTGGGGGAAAAAAATGCAGATTTAGGGTGACCAGTGAAATCTCAGCTTTGATAAAATTCAATTCAGATCACAACTGATATTTAAAGTGGACCCGAGATAAACTTTTGCTCATTGCATAATTGTGTTCCTTTCACAGTTTATAGGGCATTCCTCAAGCCAAATACTTTTTTTGTTTTGTTTTAATACTCTAATTCCCTATAAACTAAACAAGCCTCGCCCACAGCTTTTTAGAGTGCCTTGGCACTGTAGCAAGGGCTTATGGGAGCTCAGTCTGGGCAGGAGGAGGAGGAGGTGTTACTAGCCAGAGATTTCAGAGGCAGAGGGGAGGAGGGAGGACTGAATTTGTCACATTACACACAGGCAAGCTGATAGCATCTCCAGCCCTCAGCCTGTGACAAACAGAACATGGCTGCCCTCATTGTATCACAGGAATAAATAATCAAACTATTGAAGCTGTTTGCAGCTAGATATGCTGTGTAAACTATCTAAAAAAAAAAACTTTAGATAAGATATATAGACAAGTTACTTGTTATAGTTAGTTTTTCATCTCGGATCCGCTTTCATTTCGTGTAGATACATATGAACTGAATACTTCAGATTCTTACATTTATACACCTACATACACACACACACACACCTGTAATTCCTCATATGATTTATTCTACATTGTGAAATACTTAATGAAGGAGTAAGACATTGTTAGTGTTTATTGTACAGGTGCAATCCCTTGGCTGAAATCTATAGCTCTTGGCAAATGAAAACATACTAACATAGCTAGCATAATATTGCCCGTTTAACTCTCTAGTAAGGCTGCATCTAGAATGTGGAAATCAGTTCTGGACACCACCGCATTACAGGAAAGATATTGCAGTTTTAGAGCAGGTGCAGAGACGAGCAACAAAATTGATTAGAGGGATGGATGGTCTCACTTGCCAGGAAAGGTTAGATAAACTGGGCTTATTTAGTATGGAGAAAAGAAGCCTTAGGCTTCTTGCACACAGGGACGTTACAGACGCACGTTAGTGCAGCCTGTAACGCTCCCCCAACGCACAGCAATGTAACACAAGTGGGCTGTTCACACTGCCCACGTTGCGTTACATTGTAACGCAGCAAAGTGCTGCATGCTGTGCGTTCTCCTGTTTGCACATGCTCAGTCATGTTGGGGAGGAGGGGAGAGCGGCCAGGCACATGGCTAATTAATATTCACTGCACTCAGTGACGTGCAGTGTTTACTTCCTGGAGCAGCCGCTCTGTGCGGCGATTGGACGGGCGGGACCACGTGATGCCGCATGCGTCCAAGAGTACGCATCACGGACGCCAGAGTGAGCTGCACAACGCGGCTCACTCCAACGTCCACACCAGAAAGCACCAGGCGTTGCGTTAGGGGCACGTTATGTGCCCTATAACGTCCCCTAAACGCAATGTCCTGGTGTATAACTAGCCTTAGAGGAGATCTAAAAACTCCTTATGGAGGAGGATTTAAAAACTAGGAAGATGTACCACAGGTCATTCATCTGTACCTTCTACATTGCAGCTTTATCATTATGCAATGAGGGATAGTCTATGGACTAGTGTGTATATAAAGATTAATATAGATCTGCTTTAAAAACCATCAGTCCCTTACTTGCTAATTAATTAAATGACCAGACAGATTTACTGCCCATACACAGGTACAATAAAAACATTTGATCTACCCAAACATTCGACCAAATAAAAAAAAAAAATTATTTTCGATCAAGTAAAACAAATAATTATCCAGTTTTGTCAATAAAAATCCATGTTGTAAAAATCTTTATATTCAATCTAATGGAATAATCATATTTAATGAAAAAAAAATAAATTATAAAATTGTACCATGTATGGGCACCATTAAAGACATATACACAATTACATTTTATGTGGCAGAAACCACCGCTCTTAATCATTTGGGTTGAAAGGTAAGGTTTACAGATCTCCCTGATGCCGCTGTCCTCTTTCTGACTGGATTGCTGTCTCCAAACTTCTATCATTACTGTGGGAAGGTCCTGCAGCCTGATGCCCCCAGCGTATCCCCATTAAAAAGCACATTCTGCTTGGCTAGGAACCAAGCAGCACATCTGTACAGATATCATTGCAAGTGGTCTGTGCAGGTGCTTGCAGGTAACAAATATCGCAAGTGGGTTAGTAGCTTAAATCTGGTAAAGCATTCATGTCTGGCTCACTAAAAGGTGAAAGTGTCATTAACCTCCTAGACAATATGATTATTTCCAGATTTTTGTATCTAAAAATGGTACATTGTTTACCACTTTAAATTTAAAAATCCTGTCATAATCAGACTGCCAGTAAAGGCAGCCAGAGAGTCCCAGGTAGCTATTGCACCTGTCCTCTGGGATGTGCCAATAAAGTTTATTGGATTTCACCAACTCCATGGTGTGCTGCGGTCTCTCTTAGGTAAACTTGCATGACTTACCTTTTCATCCATATCCAACCTGTATGGAGTAAGCTGGTACTGCTTTGGTTTCTTTCTTCCTGTGTCAGGTACTACAAAACTTGGGATCCCCAGAGCTCCCGTATGAGAGAAGCCCCACACAAAAACTCTGTCCTTTCTTTTAGATCTCTTCCCGACATACTGAAAGGTCGGGAGCTCCTCTGCAGGTTTGCTTTTCCCCACGGTAGATGAAAGATAGCGCACAAATGTGTGGATCAGAGGGTTTGGGCTACGCACTGCTATAGTGTACATTCTTCTAGGAACTTGAAGCTGGAGGGGAAAAAAAAAGAAAAATACCAACAAAAAGGAAGACAAAAACAAAAGAAAGGGAAAATCAGCGATCAATAAAAGAAAATGAAAGATCTGTCTGACAAGAACTGCTACACAGGACCATTTAAAAAAAAAAAAAATCTTAATGCTAAACTTAACTGAAATGAAGTTAAAAGATACGCAACTGTATGTGTATTAATAATGTAAACTTTGCAGGATTCTTTTTTTAAAATTTTAGGGGTTACATTTTTACTCTAAATTGTGCACAAGTCATGACAGTGTGATCTAAAATATGGTTCATTCAACTCTTCTTGAAAAGGAAACTCAGAGATGGAGGTTTAACCAGAGTATACTTTAAAAAGAAATCAGCGGAAATATGCTCACCAGGCTGTTCCTAGACTCCCCTTTTTCTCCACATACAATGCCTGCAGTCCTAAACTGGGGTTCATTGTAAGAATGCATTGCGGCCTCTTACAGCAATCTTTTCCCCACGTTGCAGAGTGCAGGTACCCACCCCTGCTTTTGTGTAAGCAGGCACCTTCTGTTAGGGATAAGGTCAAACGGACTGGAGGAGACTGCATGGTGGACTCTGTTGATCAGACGGGGAAGAAAGGTACTTACCCGTGTCTAAGTTGCCATGCATGCAGTCACATTGTGAGAGGCAAGGCTTTCAAACATCCTGATTTGGGGACAGAGTATAAGATATGGAATTTTTACACGCGTGATTCTACTTACGTAGTGTATTTAATGAAGTGCCCCAGTGGTCTTGTCTATGTGGGCATGACCAGTGCCCACACAGCAATTGTGCCTGCAACTCTCCTCTTACAAATCTTTTAGAAATGGCAACCGAGAACAAGCGGTCTCGGGCCACTTTATAGAGTGTAGACTCTTCATATCACAGTTAAAAATTCAGATTATTGATGTGTTAAACGTTCATTACGGGTGGTGATAGGTAGTGGGAACTTTTAGTCTAGGTGGATCAGGCGATGAGGGACGCTGGAAGGGGGGGGGGGGGGCTCAACCGAGATTATGATTTCTCTTTGTATATAATCTGTGTTAGATCTGTTGGACTTTGGTGGGGAGGAGAAAATGAATTAGACTAGATGTATGTTATTGGGGGACACCCATTTCGTATGTGTAGATGGTGGGGTGTGTTGTCCTTAAATATTTCTATTTACTGCCTGTTATAATTGATGTAGTTGTGCTCTTTATTCTTCTAAGCCACTCCCCAGCAAGTGCTATTTGTACCTGTGGTGACTACTTTCCCTCCACCTTCCCTCTTTTTGCATAATTCTGTATCAACTCCGACTTATTTGCATCTTAGAATATAAAAATCAGGGCTGTGGAATCGGTACAAATATCATCCGTCTATTCAGTTTATGAAACCACCGACTCCAGGTACCCAAAATTGCTCTGACTCCACAGCCCTTGCAGGGCTAATGGAGTGGGTAGAAAAAACATCAGACTCCTCAGTTAAGGAAACCGCCCGAAAATGCGACAGTTAGATTTACAGAATTTTTCAGAATTCTTATCCGCCTACTCTTTGCCATTCAAGAAATCTGCACATAACATGACATAAGCGTATACTGTATAATATTTAAGATCATGCTTCGGTTGTCATCTCAACCCAATGCTAAAGTACACCTAAGGCCGGATTCACACTATAAGCGCTTTTGTGAGCACTTGTTAAAAAATTGCTCCCATTCACTTCCATTAAAATTGCGGTAAAAATCGCGGTGATTGCTTTTGCGAAAAAACATGTGATTGCGGCAATATTTACACGATTATTACCGCAATTTTAATTAAAATGAAGCAATTTTTTAACAAGCGCTAATCAAATACAGGCGCTCACAAAAGCGCTTATAGTGTGGATCCGGCCTAAAAAAAGTGCAAGTAACACCATTTTTGTGATGTAAGCAAAGCTATATTTACTTGCTTGTTAGTGCCATTAGCAGAAGAATGTAAGGGTCTGCTCCCAATGCATTAATATTTTCTAGATATTTTAAATATATTTCAAACCTCACTAATTTGGACGCAGAAGGCGAGGCAGCCACGCAGGGGCAAGAGGCGCAGAAGGCGAGGCAGCCACGCAGGGGGAAGAGGCGCAGAAGGCGAGGCAGCCACGCAGGGGGAAGAGGCGCAGAAGGCGAGGCAGCCACGCAGGGGGAAGAGGCGCAGAAGGCGAGGCAGCCACGCAGGGGGAAGAGGCGCAGAAGGCGAGGCAGCCACGCAGGGGGAAGAGGCGCAGAAGGCGAGGCAGCCACGCAGGGGGAAGAGGCGCAGAAGGCGAGGCAGCCACGCAGGGGGAAGAGGCGCAGAAGGCGAGGCAGCCACGCAGGGGGAAGAGGCGCAGAAGGCGAGGCAGCCACGCAGGGGGAAGAGGCGCAGAAGGCGAGGCAGCCACGCAGGGGGAAGAGGCGCAGAAGGCGAGGCAGCCACGCAGGGGGAAGAGGCGCAGAAGGCAAGGCAGCCACGCAGGGGGAAGAGGCGCAGAAGGCGAGGCAGCCACGCAGTGGGAAGAGGCGCAGAAGGCGAGGCAGCCACGCAGGGGGAAGAGGCGCAGAAGGCGAGGCAGCCACGCAGGGGGAAGAGGCGCAGAAGGCGAGGCAGCCACGCAGGGGGAAGAGGCGCAGAAGGCGAGGCAGCCACGCAGGGGGAAGAGGCGCAGAAGGCGAGGCAGCCACGCAGGGGGAAGAGGCGCAGAAGGCGAGGCAGCCACGCAGGGGGAAGAGGCGCAGAAGGCGAGACAGCCACGCAGGGGGAAGAGGCGCAGAAGGCGAGACAGCCACGCAGGGGGAAGAGGCGCAGAAGGCGAGACAGCCACGCAGGGGGAAGAGGCGCAGAAGGCGAGACAGCCACGCAGGGGGAAGAGGCGCAGAAGGCGAGACAGCCACGCAGGGGGAAGAGGCGCAGAAGGCGAGACAGCCACGCAGGGGGAAGAGGCGCAGAAGGCGAGACAGCCACGCAGGGGGAAGAGGCGCAGAAGGCGAGACAGCCACGCAGGGGGAAGAGGCGCAGAAGGCGAGACAGCCACGCAGGGGGAAGAGGCGCAGAAGGCGAGACAGCCACGCAGGGGGAAGAGGCGCAGAAGGCGAGACAGCCACGCAGGGGGAAGAGGCGCAGAAGGCGAGACAGCCACGCAGGGGGAAGAGGCGCAGAAGGCGAGACAGCCACGCAGGGGGAAGAGGCGCAGAAGGCGAGACAGCCACGCAGGGGGAAGAGGCGCAGAAGGCGAGACAGCCACGCAGGGGGAAGAGCCGCAGAAGGCGAGACAGCCACGCAGGGGGAAGAGCCGCAGAAGGCGAGACAGCCACGCAGGGGGAAGAGCCGCAGAAGGCGAGACAGCCACGCAGGGGGAAGAGCCGCAGAAGGCGAGACAGCCACGCAGGGGGAAGAGCCGCAGAAGGCGAGACAGCCACGCAGGGGGAAGAGCCGCAGAAGGCGAGACAGCCACACAGAGGGAAGAGACGCAGAAGGCGAGACAGCCACACAGGGGGAAGAGACGCAGAAGGCGAGACAGCCACACAGAGGGAAGAGACGCAGAAGGCGAGACAGCCACAAAGAAGGAAGAGACGCAGAAGGCGAGACAGCCACAAAGAAGGAAGAGACGCAGAAGGCGAGACAGCCACAAAGAAGGAAGAGACGCAGAAGGCGAGACAGCCACGCAGGGGGAAGAGGCGCAGAAGGCGAGACAGCCACGCAGGGGGAAGAGGCGCAGAAGGCGAGACAGCCACGCAGGGGGAAGAGGCGCAGAAGGCGAGGCAGCCACGCAGGGGGAAGAGGCGCAGAAGGCGAGACAGCCACACAGGGGGAAGAGCCGCAGAAGGCGAGACAGCCACACAGGGGGAAGAGCCGCAGAAGGCGGGACAGCCACACAGGGGGAAGAGACGCAGAAGGCGAGACAGCCACACAGGGGGAAGAGACGCAGAAGGCGAGACAGCCACACAGGGGGAAGAGACGCAGAAGGCGAGACAGCCACACAGGGGGAAGAGACACAGAAGGCGAGACAGCCACACAGAGGGAAGAGACGCAGAAGGCGAGACAGCCACACAGAGGGAAGAGACGCAGAAGGCGAGACAGCCACACAGGGGGAAGAGACGCAGAAGGCGAGACAGCCACAAAGAAGGAAGAGACGCAGAAGGCGAGACAGCCACAAAGGAGGAAGAGACGCAGGAGGAGAGACAGCCACACAGGGGGAAGAGACGCAGAAGGAGAGAGACAGCCACACAGGGGGAAGAGACGCAGAAGGGAGACAGCCACACAGGGGGAAGAGACACAGAAGGAGAGACAGCCACACAGGGGGAAGAGACGCAGAAGGAGAGACAGCCACACAGGGGGAAGAGACGCAGAGGGAGAGACAGGCACACGGGGAAGAGATGCAGAAGGAAAGACAGCCACACAGGGGGAAGAGATGCAGAGGGAGAGACAGCCACAAACAGGAAGAGACACAGGAGGAAAAGACTGCCACAAGGGGTAGGGAAACAGTGACAATAGTGGGGTATACAGCCTGAACTTACCAAGCCTCAGTCAGCGTCGCATTAAGGAATCTCAGCCCATTCATTGCTCCAATCTACACAGCATCAGAAATCTGCAGTATCCCGGTAAGGCACATCCATTCCACACACGTGAATACACAGAGCTCAAAAAGGACCCCGCTCTACTCTGCACTCTGCAGGCTGACCTTTAAATGTCTGTTTCCAAGTGTTTAAACAAACTCTGCATGTTTCAGTCTGTCGCTTATTAGTCAGCCTGCTTAGGAAAGGAGGGTCCTTCTGGCTCTATGTACTCTCATGTAGTAGATGTGCCGCTGCAGATCACTGATGTAAGTGATAAATGGCTGCGATTCCTCCTCTGCTCAGCCAGGACACGGGAGGGGGGGGGGCAGGTGCTCCGCGGGACATGCCTCCCAAACCTGGTAGTCCTGCTGAATCGTGAATAAAAGACCTCTGTCCTGCGTGCCTTCTGCCTCTGGTACTGCCCTCTTTCTCTGTATATGCTGCCTCTGCACCCCTCCTCTATAACCATTAGCCCGTTCTGAAGCTATTTGCCTTGCAATTGGAACTCTTTGTAATGCATCCCTGTGTCATTATAATAACCCCCATAGCAGCAGTCCACAAGCATTTCTCACCAGAGTCACTATCCTGTGACAGTTCTCACAGCAGCATGGTCGGAAGCATAGTTTTGCGTCACGTGAAACGTCACATGACACACACAGAGTCATGTGATGAAATACTTGCGGGATGTTGCTACGATACCGTCCACGATGCTGCCTGCAGGTGTTCAGGTGTGGAAGTAGCGGAATGGGCACAAGTGGACTGAGTGCCTGGTATATGAATCAACCAACCAGTCTGCAGAGCAGTGAGAGCACCTAGTCTGTCTGTAATGCAGAACCACCTATCTCTGTATGGCTCTCAGGCGGGTCCATTCACACTTGTCAGTCTGCATCAGATCCGTTTATAATTTTGTATTGTCAGCGATTTTTCAGGACAGGAGGATGTGGTTTCCCATGTAGCCTACTATGGTTGAATTGCAACAGCCCGGCCAGACCATAACGGATCATCGGATGATGGGAGCCCATATGTGCAAAAGGCAAGCAAAAGAAAAACGTTTTTTTTTAACCACTTGAGGACTCAGCCTTTACCCCTCCCCCCCCCCCCCTTAAGGACCAGCGTGTTATTTTATGATCTGTGCTGGGCGGGCAGCCCCCAGCACAGATCAGGTTGCAGGCAGAGCGATCAGATCACCCCCCTTTTTTCCCCCTCTGATCGCTCCTGCCTGCCTGGGTGTTGCAGGGGGGGGGGCACCTCAAAGCCCCCCTCCGCACGAAATTCCCCCCTCCCTCTCCTCCCTGGTGATCGGGGCTGCACAGGACGCTATCCGTCCTGTGCAGCCTGTGACAGGGCTGTCACATGGCGGCGATCCCCGGCCGCTGATTGGCCGGGGATCGCCGATCTGCCTTATGGCGCTGCTGTAGCAGCAGCGCCGTTCAATGTAAACAAAGGAGACAAATGTCTCCTGCGTTTACATTTAGTCTGCAAGCCACGATCAGCGGCTCGCAGGCTATTCACGGAGACCCGCTCCGTAATCTAACAGGAAACCTTTCCTGATTAATTAGGGAGGCACCTGGCTGGCGACGCAGATGGGCGTCGCTGGTCCTCCAGCTACCACTTTGCCGCCGCACGGTATGAGTGTGCGGTCGGAAAGTGGTTAATGCAAAATCGCAAAGTGGAACAGAGATCACAATAGGCCCAGGAGAAACCATGTGCGTACCCGCATGCAGTTTCTGATTGCGGCAAAAAAGGCACACACATTTGCCAAGTGTTAGGGCCGATTCACACTTGTTATTAAGGGCTCTTTCACACCAGAGCCCTCTTTTGGCGTTTTAACGCAAACGGTATCATTCATAAATGAGCTGTCGGTAAGGAGAATCAATGCAGGAAAACACCGCTGCTGGTATTTTAGACTTCTGGGTGGGCACTCATAAAAAAGTGTTCAGGTGCGATAGCACTGCGGAGATTCCCCGAACTAGGCTGGCGGTAGGCTTGCCGAGACACAGGAAGCTGCCGAGTTGATACATTTCTCCGTGTTCCGCTCTACTGCAGCTGCCTGGGAGGTCTGTGTCTCCATTAACTTTACATTGGTATCGCCACATCAGAGGGAGCGGTATTTCCCGTCCTCATACCGCTTGTGGTATTCTTTATGAATTTACATTTTGTTACATTTGTTCCGATAATCACCGCACAAGGCGGTGATTTATCACTCTGCTCGGTAGTGTCAGTTTTTCATGCGGAAAGAGGCTTTATGAATGCCGAACTTGCTGAGTGTTCGGTAAAGTCAGCTGTTTTAAGCATTTCCACATGCGGAAATGCTTTATGAATGATAGCCAAGGTCTATACTTTGCATTAACCAAGGTAAAAGGAAAGTCCATAGACTTTCATTTTACCTTTCACACCCGACGCTGCGCTTCGATGCGTTGCGGTACAACGCATCCCGGCATATTTTATCGTCGAGAATCGGCGCTTCCCCTTCGGGTAAATTAACTACTACCACCGCTACTCAGCGTCGCATCGCAGATTTCCGACGACACGCCGAAACGCCTGCAGGAGCCGTTCTGCACGTTTTGAGTGTGTAACCGGCCTCAAACATATCCATGGCTCAGTTTTTGGGCCCGGACCAAAATCGGAGCCATGGGTACCAATGTTAAAAATAGCACCTAATTAAAAAAAATTTGCCTAATTAAAAAACTGATCCGTGGGGGATCCAGCTTGAAAAACAGGACGGAGGGTCCGGATTTGTCGGCACTTCACGGAGCCCGGATACACAGAGGGGTAGTGGCAGGCAATACAAAAATATATCTTCTTCTATGCAGACACAGAAACGGAGGTAGATCTGGATTGCCTACTGCCTGCTCCTCTCCTCTACGTCACCACCATGGGTGTCCTGGTATGCTGGAGGCGGAAGCATCCAGGAAGGGGGGCAGCAGGGACGGCGGTCGGCTCCCCTCCCTCACCTGGGTCCCCCCTCCCTCGGTCCACCCGTTTGAAATGGGTGGACTGAGCCTAACACAACGGCTATACGGTACATAATCGTGCCATTTAGCTGCCCGATTCCCAGAGTTAAGCACCTTGCGGTTGCAAAACAATGCAATGGAAGCATTGTAACCACAAGGGCTCTTTCACACAAATGGCTGACAGCAGCACACTTAAAGGACAACTAAAGCGAGAGGAATATAGTGGCTGCCATATTTATTTCCTTTTAACCTCCTTGCCGGTTATCCCGAGCTCAGCTTGGGGTAACCTGCGTAGGAGGATTTGTCAGGCCCCGCTGGGCCGATTTTCAAATTTTTTTTTTACTGCACGCAGCTAGCACTTTGCTAGCTGCATGCAGTTTCCGCTAGCCGCCGATTCGCCGCTACCCGCCGCGCTGCCCCCCCCCCCCCTTCTAGACCCCTTGCGCAGCCTGGCCAATCAGTGCCAGGCAGCGCTGAGGGGTGGATCGGGATTCCCTCTGACATCGGTGACGTCATCCCGATCCCAGCAGTAAATCCCGTTCTGAACGGGATTTCCTGCTTACTCTGATCGCCAAAGGCGATCGGAGTGGATAGGGGGATGCCGCTTGTCAGCGGCTATCATGTAGCGAGCCCTGGGCTCGCTACATGATTTAAAAAAGAAAAAAAAAGTGCTGCGCTGCCCTCTTGCCGCCAGAATTGTAACGGTAAGGGGGTTAAACAATACCAGTTGCCTGGCTAGCCTGCTGGTCCTCTGCCTCTAATGCGGTTATCCATAGACCCTGAACAAGCATGCAGCAGATCTGCTGACATTTTTGTCAAATCTGACAAGATTATCTGCATGCTTGTTTCTGGTGTGATTCAGACACTACTGCAACCAAATAGACCAGCAGGGCTGCCACACAACTGGTATTGCTTAAAAGGAAATAAATATGCCTCCATATACCTCTCACTTCAGTTGTCCTTCAAATACTTGTCAGCTGCTCTTGTTTACATGCAGGGCGCTCGCTGGGGATTACTGCATGTGCATTTGAGTGGGTGGCAGCCATCCCTGGACGCTACGTGCTGCATTTTTTTTTTTTACTGATGCCAGAAAGATCAGGGCAGCTAGGCAACTGGCATTGCTTAACCTTCTCAGGGTGGAAAAAGGAAGCCAGGTGCTGTAGTCCCAAGCCTGGCTCAAGGTTGCTGCCGGGAGTTATGGGGAGCATCACAGCGGCACTTAGAACTCACGTCCCCTGGAATCCAGATGCTTGCAGCCAGTCTTCTTCTGGTGCTCGGAGGCTCTCAATCCCTCAGGTGAAATGATTGTTTCTCACATGATGACAGAAGGCGATCTCACCACAGGGGTAGCACGCCACCTGGATGACAGAAGGGAGAAATGCAGTGCTGGATCCCAGGGAGGCAAGTAATGTGAAGGGGCCTGCGGCAAGTGGCGTAGCAGTAGGGGTTGCAGATGTTGCGACCACATCTGGGCCCTCCCTCACAGTATTAGTTCTCTATTGGTCCTGTGCTGGTAATAATCACTTCTATAGATGCTCTAAATAGTTGTAATCAATAACAAGCTGTTCCCCATTCTTGCACCTCTGACACTGTGGTTGTCCTTGACAGGTTTTGGTGCACCTTATCAATTGTTATGTAAGGAGTGCTTGGGAGAGCCCCGTGTAAAACTTGCACCAGGGCCCATAGCTCCTTAGCTACACCACTGGCTGGGGGTATAATTTGTGCCTTACTTTTAGGGTCTAAAAGCTAAAGAAAAAAATTGTACCACTTTTAGATCCTAAAATTAGGAAAGAATCACACCACCAGGGAGTTTAAGGCCCCTTTCACACTTATACCATTGCAACATACAAAATTGGTGCTTCGTGACACCGAAGTAACTGATCTCGGCATGGTGGGTACAGACATAGTAGTGCACTGCATGCAGTACATTAATGCAACATATGCATTTCCACCATTAGTGAGGCATACTCTAATGGTACTGTGTGCCTCACTGTATTGCCACACCACACCAGTAACAGAGGCAAGTAAGTGTAAAAGGGGCCTAAAAGGAAATAGATATGGCATATGCCTCTCGTACTGCTGTCATCCATTCTTGTGAAAGAGCTCTTCAGGTAACCATGGAGAGGCACCCCTGCAAGAGTGAAGACAGGAGGGCACGGAGTAACGGAGGAGCATGTTAGCCTGGACAGGTGAGTGGTTAAGCTGCCGGGAACTTTGCAGGGGCCCCACTAATATAAAGTTGGGGCGACATTGGGGGAGTAAGATGGCAGACGGCTCGGGGGACCTGGTGGGGGAATTTGACAACAAAGCTCCCCTAATTATGCTAATTTCTGTCAGGGGGGCCCCCTCAGGTTAATTGTGCCTGGGGGCCCCATTGTAATTAGAAGCAGCCCTGCTGTAACGTATAGTATTCCTATATGGCTTATTCATGTTATTGTCATACTGATTCAATATGCATACAGCTGTTTTGGAGTGGTTACACCACATGCGCGTCAAACATGGCATGTGTAGTGTTAGGGCCTGTTTCCACTACACGCAGATTGGATGCAGAAAAACTGACTCCAATGAATGCCTATGGGCCTGTTTCCACTAAACACAATTGTTCTGAGGCAGATTTTCCCATAGGCATTCATTGGAGTCAGTTTATCTGTATTCATTCTGCATTCAATCTGCGTGTAGTGGAAATAGGCCCTTACCCAACACTGCCATTCGGCTACATGTAGTTGCAACGAAAAGGCGCTTATGGCCACCAGCTGGGAGGCTAAACTGCCCGACAAGCGAGCAGTTCAGCTGCCCATTGAAAAGAGGCCTTAACCTCTTGAGGACCTCAGTGTTAAACCCCCCTAATGACCAGGCCATTTTATGTTAAATGGGCCACTGCAGCTTTAAGGCCAAGCTGCAGGACCGCACAACACAGCGCACAAGTGATTCCCCCCCCCCCCTTTTGTCCCCACCAACAGAGCTCTCTATTGGTGGGGTCTGATCGCCCCTGCAGTGTTTTTTTTTTATATATAAATAATTATGGGTTTTTTTTTAAATTAAATTTATGTATTTTTTAACATTTTTTCCCTTTCGACCCTCCCACCCCCCAGGCAGCCAATAATGGCAATCGGCTGTCATAGGCTTCAGCCTCTAAGAGCCGATCGCTCTCTTGTCCCCCAGGGGGACAGCCGTGTCACAAGGCTGTCCCCACTACAGCGCTGCTACAGATCGCAGCGCTGTACAATACAATTAAGCGGCGCCGCTCGGAGACTGAAGGTGGTGCTCCGCTCCGCCCACCAAGCAGCAGATGCGCGCGCAGCCTGCGCGCGATCTCCTGCAAATGCAAGCCCCAGGACTTTACGGGGCTAACGCCGCAGCCACGCCCATCGGCGTGACGCGGTCGGAAAGTGGTTAAAACGGACCTGAAGAGATTAATAAAAAAAAAAAAGTTTCACTTAGCTGGGGCTTATGTCAGCCTGAGCCCACAAAGTTACCAAGTGAGCCTCCGTTCCCCCATCGCAGCTTAGTTTTCCTGGCAGTCACATTCCACCAGGGCTGTGGAGTCGGTACAAAAATCGTCCGACTCCTCATTTTATGAAACCTCCGACTCCAGGTACCCAAAATTGCTCCAGCTCCTCGACTCTGACTCCTTAGTCTAATTTTTAGAAAGGCTATGGATTTGGTTCAAAAATCATCTTAACTGAAACCACTGACTCCAGGTACCCAAAATTGCTCCGACTCCACAGCCCTGCATTCCACTGCGAGATTTTCTCGTACTACGCAGGATGCTCCTGGCCACAGGAGCAAGTGCGTGGATGTGCATGGCCAGGGCCGTTCATGTGCAGTGGGCGTCGACGTGGACAAAAGTGAGCCATGGCGGGGGAACGGAGGCTCGTTTCAGGACGGCATGGGCACAGTACGGCTGCAGGGGGCTGGTAGATGCCCCAGGTAAGTGAAACTTTTTTTCTTTAATCTCTTGAGGTCTGCTTTAAAAACCTTTTGAATGTATTTATTTAATTATTTGCAGATTGTTTTTTCCCTCAGTGAGGCCTAGTGCACACCATAGCGGTTCGGCTGCATTTTGCGATGCGCTTGCGGCTGCGGATACGCTTGGGTAATGTATTTCATTGGGCTGGTGCACACCAGAGCGGGAGGCGTTTTGCAGAAACGCATACTCCCGGGGTGAGGCATTTTTTTGATTGTGGAGGCGTTTCTGCCTCAATGTTAAGTATAGGAAAAACGCAAACTGCTCTGAAAAACGGCAGTTCAGAGCGGTTTTGCTGGCGTTTTTGTTACAGAAGCTGTTCAGTAACAGCTTTACTGTAACAATATCTGAAATCTACTACACCAAAAACGCTTCACAAAAACGCAAAATGCTAGCTGAAACGCTACAGAAAAATAACAAAAAGCGTTTCAAAATCTGCTAGCATTTTGCAGATCTGCTAGCGGGTTTTGGTGTGCACCGTGCCTGAAAGTGCACCTGCTTTTTAAACAACAATAAGCTTTTTCCTCTGTAGTGCATGATAAGGTAGCCATACACTGGTCGATTTTCCATCAGATCGACCAACAGATAGATCCCTCTCTGGTTGAATCTGATCAGAGAGGGATCCTATGGCTGCCTTTACTGCAAACAGATTGTGAATCGATTTCAGCATGAAATAGTTTCACCATCTGTGAAGCTGCCGGTGCCAGGCCCCCCCCCCCCCCCCCCCCCCGCGCTGTACATTAACTGCTCCGACGGCACAAGTCCCCCAGTCTCCACTGTCTTCTTCTCCGCGCTGGGCTCCGAGTCCGGCTGGCTTCACTGAACTTCCTGTCCGGGGTACAGTAGAGGGCCGGGACAGGAAGTTCAGTGAAGCCAGCCAGACTCGGAACCCAGCGTGGAGAAGAAGACAGTGGAGAGAGCGGGGACACGCGACGGCGGAACAGGTAATGTATTGCAGCTAGCGTCAGTCGTCAGGCATTCGAACGCCGCTATCGACGCACTCCCGAACCGCCGGCGATTGAGCAAAATCTTCCGCACAGACGGATCAAAGGGAACGATTGATTTCGGACGGAAATCGATCGTTCTGTCAGCGTTTGCGCAACAATTTCACAGCTGCTGTATATCGGCGGGAAAATCATTAGGTGTATGGGCCCCTTTAAACAATACATCGATTATATTGCTATGCACAATGATTTCAGTGCACAACAAGTTTAGGTAATTTTAAAAGTAGGAAGCTTTTTGTAATACTGTATTACACAATAGCACTGTGGTAGGTAATGATGAAAGGTGCTAGTACAAAACATTGTGACACTATTTCCTTTTCAAGCTGTTGTTGCCACAGTTTCTTGGTTTTGTTCCTGTAACATTTACTTCCTGGGGATATTTTAGCTGTTTGTAAATCTATGCAAAAATTGACCCATGGTTTCACTCACCACATAGAACTAGATGTAAATGAACCTGCAGTACATTCGGCGCTAAGCAAAATGTACAGCAATGATGATAGCTAACGTCTTCTAATTAATTATTGAATATAATTATAACTGTGGAAATATTATGCTGTTGTATTGGCTATGCGAAAACATTGCTTTTTTGATATGCATGATTTTTATATGTTGTAATAAATTGTTATTTTAACTGGTTACCAGATGATTTGACTCAAAATATTTACCCATTCTTATTCTGGACGATCAAAATAAATGAGGTTTCCCTTGAAAGCCCCTAATAGCGCTAAAAAAAGATTAGCATATTATAAGGGACCAAGGGATATCTTACATAGGTTGATAACTTGTTAACTTTTATCACTGACAAAATACTGATGTGAATAAATAAAATGGTTGTTATATAAAAGGATAGCAACCTTTGTGGAGAGAAAAACTCTTCAAGAGATCTGTCAGCTGCCCGTACACCACAGGCCAATTCCAGAATTATTTCAGCATGAAATATCTTGGGAATCGGGCAAGTCCACCGTCTTATACATTACCCGTGTCCCCCACCGCATGGTGACAATCCTTCTTCGGGACCCCCCTACTCTTCCATTAGTGGTATACTCCCCGCTGGTGCAAAATCACGTGGCATACAGAAACTTAACTAGAAATGATTACAGTCCCAAGTCACAAGCGTATTATCAGAGTTTGCGGAGACACCATGGGTGTCTCAAAAAGTTCTCAACAATGTTGAATAGTTAGAAGAACTCGCCTTTAACCTCCTTGCCGGTTATCCCGAACTCAGTTCGGGGTAACCTGCGCAGGAGGATTTCTCAGGCCCCGCTGGGCCGATTTGCATAATTTTTTTTTCCTACACGCAGCTAGCACTTTGCTAGCTGCGTGTAGTACGCGATCGCCGCCGATTCGCCGCTACCCGCCGCGCCGAGCCGCCCCCCCCGCCCCAGACCCCTGCGCAGCCTGGCCAATCAGTGCCAGGCAGCGCTAAGGGGCGAATCGGGATTCCCTCTGACGTCACGACGTCGGTGAGGTCATCCCGCCCGGCCGCCATGGCGACCGGGGAAGCCCTGCAGGAAATTCCGTTCTCAATGGGATTTCCTGCATACTCTGATCGCCGAAGGCGATCGGAGTGGGTGGGGGGATGCCGCTGCTCAGCGGCTATCATGTAGCGAGCCCTGGACTCGCTACATGATTTAAAAAAAAAATTTTTTAAAAAGTGCGGCGCTGCCTCCTTGCCGGATTTTTTAGACCAGCAAGGAGGTTAACATCCGAACTGAAACTTTGGTACTTTTCCATTAGCCGGTCGCATCCACTAGGTGGCGATAAAACTCCACCAGAATTACATCTTTCCCTACCATCCATGGCGGCCTGGAGGGGGGAGTAGTAATTAACGCCACCTAGTGGATGCGCCCGGCTAACGGAAAAGTAACCGAAACTTCTATTGTTCTGTGTTACATGCTCTGTCCTAACACCTAATTGGTGTCAGTACCAATATATACAGTACATTGTTCATTGACATATTTTGGTATACGGTAATTGAATTCTAAACTTCTGATCCCCTTTTACTTGCACTTTCAGTATTTTACTATATGAACAGCTTTCTGATTGTTGTTTATGATGTCATTGCAATACATTCTCAATAAACATGTTTAAAAAAATAAATATATTATTGCACAGATTTTAGTAAGCACACAAATGCAGAAATAATAATTTAATTAATACATAATACTTGGTGACAAAAAACTGGGTCATCTGCCACTAAGGAGTGGAGGTGGTTTCCACAGGCAAAACAAGAAGCTATGCAGGCAATACTTACAGTTACTGATTGTTCAGCAAACTGATGGTGAACTAGAACTTCTAGGAGTGTGTAAGCCACTAAAAAGGACTAAAAAGCCCTCTTCTAAAATCCACTATGCAAAACCTGTTTTAAGAAGGCAAATGTCTTTTTTGCACAGCATTTTAGTGAGAGGGCTTTTCGGTCCTTTTTAGCCCTTTACACACGCCTAGAAGTTTTGTTTCCAGTCTGTATGCGTGTTGGATTAGTATGGCTCTGTACAATTAACAAACTGACACATCATTGCATCTCAGTGGTTTCCGGAGGTGTGTTTTGACTTTCAGGGACAACAAAGGAATACTTTGTATATTTAGTAGTGATGCACTGTGACCTCATATGCTCACTCCAACCTAAATAATTGCAAATACCTTCTGTTTTAGGAAGGCACTTTTCTGTTTTGCTATGCAGGCAATAGAACGTAAAGGTCATGGTATTTAAAAGACAGTGTTATGAAAGTCACAGTGCTGATTGTCAGCACACAACATTAAACATTTACTGAAACAAAAATAATGATTTAGGATGGTTAGGTCTCTATTTGGATCTTGTTCTTTGTATGGTCAGTGCACCGGTCCAAAATAAGCGCCTTGCTTGGTCTGGCTGGAATAGCAGGTTGGGCTTTCGACATATTTTCTTCCTCTTTTTCTGCTTCTTCTAAAATAAAAAAAAAAAGTTGTTTAAAGAGGAACTTCAGTTAAAATAATATAATAAAAAAGTGATTCATTTTTACAATAATTATGTATAAATGATTTAGTAAGTGTTTGCCCATTGTAAAATCTTTCCTCTCCCTGATTTACATTCTGACTTTTATCACATGGTGACATTTTAACTGCTGGCAGGTGATGTCAGTGGAAGGAGATGCTGTTTGGTTTTTTTGGCAGTTGGAAACAGCTGTTATTTCCCACAATGCAACAAGGCTCCCACAGTGTGATGTCAGAACCATGGTCCTGACATCACACTGTGGGAGGGGTTTCACCACAATATCAGCCGTACAGAGCCCCCTGATGATCCGTTTGTGAAAAGGAATAGATTTCTCATGTAAAAGGGGGTATCAGCTACTGATTGGGATGAAGTTCAATTCTTGGTTACAGTTTTTCTTTAAACAAGATAAGATATAATTCATGGAATTGAGTTAAAAGCCGAATGCAATGAATCAACATAAATTAAGAGAAATCCTACAAGCAGAGACATCAACAGCAATCTAAACAAAATAACAGATGTACTAACCTTTTCCTACACCATCTAAAATTACAATACAGGTAGTCCCCGGTTAACGAACGAGATAGGGACTGTGGGTTCATTCTTTAACCTGAATCTGTTCTTAAGTCAGAACACTGTGCCATCTCTATCCCCTGTTCCTCTTCTGTGCCTCCGGTGTCCCCCTCTGTGTCACATCTGCCCTCTGTACCTGCTTATACAAGTTTAAAAGCCATTTTTTTTTCTTTGAATTTTTTTTTTAAATCACTTATCTCAAAAACTCCAATTTTTAAAACATTTTTTTACTTGTTCCCATCTAAACACAGAATTCATGCCGTTCGTATCGGCGGGTCGTTCGTAAGTCGAGGACTACCTGTATACTAGTATTTACACCTTAAGGTGGATCCGAGATACAATGTGGGGTCATTACAAATGGCCTCCTCACAAATATTAAATTGTATTTTTTTTTTTATAGTAAACTCTGATTTAGTAGCCTCCACCAAATCTTGCCAAAAAAAGCCAAGTAGCCATCAAGGGTGGGCCCAAAGCAGTTACTTGCCTAGGTGCTCATTTCTATTTAATTGCCTCTGTTGGCTCCTCTTTAAAGAGGAGCTTTACGAAAGGATTATAGTAGAGAGAAAAAATCAAGATAGTGCAAAGTGAGCCATTAAAATAGAAGCTAAATCAAGATATTGCAAAGTGAGCCATTAAAATAGAAGCTAAATCAAGAAATAATTGATATTCGCTTTGTAATTTGTTCATGCTTTTTTATCCCCTGTGAACCCTCAGGTCAGCATCTTTACTGCTAGCAGACAAGAAATGCAATGAGGTTCACCAAAAGAAAACTGTCATGGCTATGAAATCACACCATAGGAGGGGTTTCACCTCAATCTCAGCCACACAGACATCCCTGATGATCTATTTGAGAAAAGGATTTCTCATGGAAAAGGGGGTATCGGCTACTGATTGGAATGAAGATCACACCTGGGTTAAAGTTCCTCTTTGATGAATACAAAATATTATATTATTCAAAAATATAATCTGCAGTTCAACTAATAATTATATGACGGCAGAACAGAAGGAAGTATAAAGCTGTAACTTGTATTTGCTTCTGATTTGGCCACTAGGAGATGATGACTTTGAGTCTTCACCTTTTTTTTAGTGTTCAAAGATTTTTTATTAAAGTAGCAAGTGAACAGATTCTTACAAATTATATAGAATATCAACAAATGTAACATATAACTGTATATCAGGAAGGTAATTCTGGGAGAACATACACCACTCCAGACATTAGCGGCACATAAATGTGGGGTTCAACACAATACAGCATAATTATCCATTTTATAAGTTAGAGTAAAAGGTAAGGGCATTAACGCTCAGACATCACTTAAGTGAAGCCGGCATTTGAATTTGCCAGTATATATATATATATATATATATATGAGCAATGTCAGGTGATAAGAAGATTGCATGCTGCAAGCTTTTAACCTCGAATTGCATATAGCAGAGAGCTTTGCGTGGTTTCCTTAATCCACAGTGAGTTACAAAGGGCATCTAATGGAATTATATGGTATTAACTCTTTGATGTTATCATTTAGTGTACAGTACTAAAAATTTATGTTACTTTTAGTTAAGACGGCAGTTTGTACAGATGAGTGAACCATATTTTCAAACGTTTTGCTCAGTCACAACCCTCATTACCTACCTATAGCCATAGACGGCACAGCATCAACTGCTGACTGACGCTGTTTCAAATACTTTTTGCTGTTCCTCCTGTAAGCCTCCTGAGTTATCTCTTTACGTTTTTGATTGTGGATACTGTTGGCATTTGAAATTGTGCCTCTGTGGTGAAAAAAAAATAGATTATCACTGTGATTGTCTGTATCGGTCTTACACTGTAATATAAACTTTAGTATTACCTTAATCACTTAAAGGATACCTTAGCCCTTAATTATGTAATTGATGCCATGTGTGTGTGTGTGGGGAGCTGAGCAAAGGCTTACCTCACCTCCCGAGCCCGGCGTCTGTCTCCATTCATCTAAAAAAAGCTCCTGGTCCAAAACAGTGGTCGGCGGAGCTATGCTGGCTACGTCTTACCGCGGGAGTGCGCACGTACTCCCACAGACATACTACTGCTGCACCGACCCTGCTGACCACTGCTTTGGACCAGAAGCTTTTTTAGAAGAACAGAGACAGACGCAGGGCCACGGGAGGTCACACACACACACACACACACACAGCATCTATTACAGAATTAATTAAGAGCTAAGGTATCCTTTAAAGGGAATATTCGCGCAGCTGCAAAAAAGAAAAAAAAATACAAATCCACTTAC
Organism: Hyperolius riggenbachi; assembly: GCF_040937935.1. Taxonomy (NCBI): domain Eukaryota; kingdom Metazoa; phylum Chordata; class Amphibia; order Anura; family Hyperoliidae; genus Hyperolius; species Hyperolius riggenbachi. Next base: position 253,808,981 of record NC_090647.1, on the reverse strand, counting down.
CGGGGGCTTCCTCCAGCCCGTGGCAGGCAGGACGTGCCCTCGACGCCACTCCGCAGGCTCCCGGTCTTCTACGGTGGCGCACCCGACCTGCGCAGTACAGCCCGGAGGACGTCCGATGACGTCGGCGCGCCGCCGTGAAGCGCATTTTGGAGCGCACAAGAAGCACGACTTGGAAGCCTGCCACCGGAGAAGACCGGGAGCCTGCGGAGCGGCGCCGAGGACACTTCCTGCCTGCCACGGGCTGGAGGAAGCCCCAGGTAAGTGGATTTGTATTTTTTTTATTTATTTATTTTTTTGCAGCTACGTGAGCCTGCCCTTTAAGGCAAAATGGACATTTCTAAACATCCTATTTGTGCACTAATTAGTGCAAATAGGACATTTAATAAATGTCCATTCTGCCGAAATGCACATGCAGGCGTCCACAGCTGTGTCCGTCTTAAACCTCAATGGAGGATCGTTAAGTGGTTAAAGGGAAAAATCTATGAAATATTTAGCAGCACTTTGCAAACAATGTTCTAAATGAATGCCACTAAATGTCTTTCAGTTTCAGTGTACTATTACAACTTTTTTTTCAGACACTATGGAAACAGCATGCGACTTTACATTAAATACTAAAATAATAATTAAAAAAAAAAACAGCAATACTTAATGGGCCCCTGAAGCACTGGAACTTCAGGGTCCCTCGTGCTGCGGCACGGCCTGCACGGCCGTATGTCCACCCCTGCTTACTACCCTTATTAAAATGACCGACTAGAGACTAAGTTTTTCCCTAATGATTCTCCTATAGGCAAAATCATGCAGTATAAAACACAAAGTGGGAGTTATACATGAACATGATCAGCTAGAGTCTTCTGGTATATCACTTCCACTTTCTTCCTTATTCTACATGATTTTGGTAATGGGATGGGTTATGTAGAAGAAAATTACCATCTCTTAAAATTGGAATAGCTGCCTAAGGCAGCCTTGGAAACATGTTCATCACTTGCATATGAGAGAAATTGCCGCTGGGAGACTTGGGTGCAGCATACAGCCGATATATGGCTTATCCTGCTGCTGAACAAGTCCTGGCGGCGTTAATTACTATTCCCCCTCCAGGTCCACGTGAATGGTGGGGAATTATGTAATTCAGCTTCCAGCTATTGCTGGTGGCCAAATTACAGTGTTTTAAAAGTAACTTCAGCTCCGTCTTCTGACGGCACCTCAATTACTCACTGTGCGCCACTATAGCTGTAATTCCTTTTATGGTCTATGGTGGCGCCGGCTGCGCCTAAATCTCCTGTGCTTGATACCTTCCTGTCTAGTGATGCAGAGGCAATCTTAACACTGAAAAAAAACAAAACAATACCTAAATTAAAAAAGAATAATAACAGAGCCTCTAATAGTTCTCACCTTCGAGGTGGCAAGCCCTTTGCCTTTGTTTGGGTTCCATCTGAAGGTAGAGCATCCCCAGACTTTCGCAGATACATTGCAGGGAAATAGCCCGTGATACTGCCTCTCCTGCAAAACAGGATTTCTTCAGATATTGCTTATAAAGCTCAATAAACACTGACTTGAAACAGAGTTGAATGTCTTCTTTTTATTCTTACCTAACAACCCACCAACCATCGAGAAGTTTATGAATAACTTCAACCGTCTCACCCTCACTGACTGCCAACTCGTCTTCCAGTTCTCCCGAGAAACCTTTTGTGGCAATATGCAATTCCCCTGCATACATAACAGCAAAGTGTCAATTGTCTACAGTACCCAATGAAAGCTCTGGGTTTTAGTGACAGATAAATACACATTAAACCATTTCACTGCAAACTCTTATTTTAAGACAAAGAACTCTGAAAAAAATAAATACATTTTATTGTGCATTCATAGCTGCATTCTAACAATTCTTATCCGTTATTTCTAATGGTAATTAAAATACATTTCAAATTTTAACACACTGACAGAGACTTGTAACTGTATGAAACCTGTATACTTGACCTATACCCTGGAACAGGGTCGAACTGGGACACTGGGGGCCCACCAAAGAAATTTCAACCTGGGGCCCACACATTCCATGATTGCGGTGAAAAAAGGGCGTGTCTATGCACCGGAAGGTGGGCGTGGTCATGATGTATTATGGACAAGGCCAAATGTACATGATCTTAGCAGCATTGTAATTCAGAGACACTGCTGCCCAGCAAAACTGCATAGAGTCCCCTCCTTCAATATAAAGTAATGTCCTACTTTGCAGAGGTTGTGACCGCAGAGGTTGCGACCGCATCGGGGCCCTTGAGCCAAAGGGGCCCCAAAGGGCCCTCCCTTAATACCTCTCTATTGGTCCTGTGCTCATAATAATCACTTCTATAGATACTTTGAACAGTGGTAATCATTAACAAGCTGCTCCCCATACCCTTCTTGCACCTCTGACACTGTAGTTGCCATTGGCAGGTTTTGGTGCGTCGTATCAATTGTTATGTATAGAGTGTTTGGGGGGCCCCATTGTAAAATTTGCATTGAGGCCTACAGCTCCTTAGCTACGCCACTGCTCTCAGTATGAGTGATTACAGCACTGAGAAGAGAATTTTTGTGCTGCAGGCAGCAATTGGAGCTCTGTCAGACAAGGAGGGGGGGGGGCCCACCAGAGACCTGTAGGCGGGGCCCACCGAGGGAAAAAACTGTACTACTGTGGCCCAGTCCGACCCTGCCCTGGAACAGTACATAGTTACAGTACCCTGTAACCTACTTTTAAACCTTTTACTTTTAAAACCTTTTGCACCCTCAGTTAGGCCTGACCTCAGAGTTTGCGTTTTCAGACCTACTGAAAAACTGAAATACACTGCAGTGTTGCAAGATCAGAGTTAGAAGGGACTGCCACAACTGAGATGTTACAAGATGAAGAAAAAGAAGAAGCCATTGACATATTTCTTATTAAAAGCGACAGCAAGAGAATGCAACTTCCTAGGGGCCAGCAACCCTTCCATCACAATCTACAGTACCTTGGATCACAAGCATGTTACTAGTAGAAAAATACAATTTTGAAAGGTGCTGCATACAGGTGGACTGTCCCTTTAAATGCTCCATTAGCAGCTTCCAAGTATGGGTAGTGTGTCGCATTTGATCTAAAGATAAAAAGGAAGCACTCTCTGGTGCATTAACTGGGTATTTAATGAGAGGTAAAAAGTAATGCACTCTACTATGTGACTAGTAGGCGTACATTTGAAATGGACACAGCCAAATTTCGGCACAGGGTAAAGCCAAAATATGGCTCACCCTGCTGCAGGCAAACTCCTGGGCGGCGTTAAGGTTATTCCCCCTTAGAGTTATTGCAATAACTCGGGGGGAAATACATAATTTGGGACACTGGCTATTGCTGGAGGCCAAACTACCTTTTTTTTTTTTTTTTATATCTCCAATTTGGCTAGCGGCCAAATTTGTCACTGAGCACTGCTATATCCGCAATTCTCGTTATGGCCTATAATGGAGCCCCAAATGATCGGTGTAATACTACGCCGAAATTAGCTGGTTTGACTAGTAGACCACATTGCTGTGCCGACCCTGTTGTTGTACCAACCCTGTCTCTCTCATCATCTACAGAGTGGTGCTGAGAGGCACTGTTCTCTACCCACAGAGCTGGCCCCTGCATTCCTTCATACTGCCAGTTTATGTACAGATAAATGAATACAAAACTGCGCTTCTTAAATGTACAGGTACTTCCACAGGCAAAACTACTTCTGTTTGTTCTTTGCAGTAACTGGGTTAATATTTGTTCATTTAAAATTCAACTATATACAGTATATAATTTAATCCAAAGTGCTTGTCATGACTGAAGATGGAAGACCTCAGACTACTTGGCAAATAATCACAGTTCTGCTGAACTAGAACTCTGCAGGCGATTTCTTCTAACACTTTTCATATTGCAAGCTGCGTTATACATCCTGTATGAACATTTACTCCTTGTCACCTGCATAGTTAGGATCTTGCTCCTCAGACTCATCTGGACTATCAAGAGGTTCAAGGTAAGCAGCAGGGACCCAACCACGCTTGTTCTTCATCTGGCAGAACCACCACCCTGATAGAGAATACAGTACATCATTATCTCACAAGCATGGCCAAAAGAATACATTCTGTAGCGGTTGTGCACAATTATCCGGCATTTTAAAAGCCCTGGTTAAGTTTACAATTTGTAATGTATATGATGTATCAATGTATAATCCATTGCTTGTTTATGTGCAATAAATATATTGTAAGTACCAAAACTTTGTGCATTGCAAATTAAGATATATTCTACAGAATATGCATTAAAAAACATAAGCTTGAACTATGACTTTAATAAAGCGTATTGAATCGTATATACTGTAGTAAGTAACACTATGAAATGTCTTCACATTTACACATGAAGCTTTTAAAGTGGACCTGAACTCAGAACTCCTCTCTGCTCTAAAACATACACAACAGCATAATAACCTTTAAGTAAAACATTTCTTGCAGCTGATACAAATCCTAAAATAAATTTGCACAGTTTCTACTTCCTGATTCATGGCAGCAGACATATTGTTTACAACCTGTGCTTATCTGCCATAGGCAATCATGTGACACGGGAGGATCAAATTACAACTTGTGATTAGACACAAATGAGGGGGAATTAAATAGGCTAAACTATCTAAATACATTCAAGGTGTATTTCTCTACGTTTTCCTTCTGTCCTGAGCAAGAGTTCAGTTCCACTTTAACTTCTAAATACCAGGTAAAAAGACAGCGAATTACAGGTCTGAGAATTAGTACAGATCAGTAATCAATCAATCAATCAATCAATCACAGAGGCTTTGACAGTTTAGAATATGTCACACTCACAGAGGAGACCTAGGGCATATCTTGACATACAGGCAAGGGTAGATGTAATGGGGTGTTAGGGTACTTATACCTCATAACAGTTTCATTCAGTTCATGTATTATTACAATGTGGTATTTTTGATCCTTCTGTATAGTTTGAAAATACAGTATGATCTCATTTTTTTCCCCTAAAATGGAATATGTAGTAAAATTCTTACTTTCTTTTTAACAAACCTAAAAAAAATCCTACTGAAGATAAGAATTCAGAGTATTACTAATTTTCCTGAAATTAAATACTTGTCTATTATGTTCTGCTGTTTTATGCATAAAAAATAATATGCAAATACTGTAAAAGCTCAGTGTAACACAGAGGCGTAGCTAGGGTTTTCAGCGCCCGGGGACAAAGACTATTAATGCGCCCCCCAAAGTCAAGGCGCGCCAAAAAGGGGCGTGGTCACATAATAATTGTGGGCGTGGTTATGGGTGGAGCCAAATGTATATGGAGGTTAGCAGGCTCACGCTCACCCACCCTCCCTCAGTATGTACCTTCCAGCATGTTCCAAGACAAATTCAGCAATCATGAGCCCCCCCCCATCAAGACAAATTCAGCAATCATGAGACCCCCAACATAACCAACTCAGCAATCATGAGGCCCCCAACAAGACAAATTTAGCAATCATGAGGCCCCCAACAAGACAAATTCAGCAATCATGAGGCCCCCAACAAGACAAATTCAGCGATCTTGAGGCCCCCAACAAATCATGAGGCCCCCAACAAGACAAATTCAGTAACCATGAGGCCCCCAACAAGACAAATTCAGCAGTCATGAGTCACATAAATAGACAGCATTTCACATAAATAGGTAGAATGCCCCCTTAATATGGTAGACACCTCTCACCTGGCAGCAGTTCTCCAAAATACACTCAATCTGACGTGGTTCCCCAAAAATAGGTAGCCCCAGGTCTATAGTTGTCCCCAGAATAGGTGGCCAGCAGTATAGATGTCCCCAGAATAGGTGGCCAGCGGTATAGATGTCCCCAGAATAGGTGGCCAGCGGTATAGATGTCCCCAGAACAGGTAGCCAGGGGTAGAGATGTCCACAGAACAGGTAGCCAGGGGTATATGTGCCCAGTATATGTAGGCAGGGATATGTGTGCCCAGTATATGTAGCCAGAGGTATATGTGCCCAGTATATGTAGCCAGGGGTATATATGCCCAGTATATGTAGCCAGGAGAATAATATGTGCCCAGTATATATAGTCAGGCGTATATGTGCCTAGTATATGTAGCCAGGGGTATATATGCCCAGTCCATGTAGCCAGGGGGTATATATGCCCAGTATATGTAGCCAGGGGGTATATATGCCCAGTATATGTAGCCAGGGGGTATATATGCCCAGTATATGTAGCCAGGGGGTATATATGCCCAGTATATGTAGCCAGGGGTATATATGCCCAGAGTAGGTAGCCAGGGGTATATATGCCCAGTATATGTAGCCAGGGGGTATATATGCCCAGTCCATGTAGCCAGGGGGTATATATGCCCAGTATATGTAGCCAGGGGTATATATGCCCAGTATATGTAGCCAGGGGGTATATATGCCCAGTATATGTAGCCAGGGGGTATATATGCCCAGTATATGTAGCCAGGGGTATATATGCCCAGTATATGTAGCCAGGGGGTATATATGCCCAGTCCATGTAGCCAGGGGGTATATATGCCCAGTATATGTAGCCAGGGGTATATATGCCCAGTATATGTAGCCAGGGGGTATATATGCCCAGTCCATGTAGCCAGGGGGTATATATGCCCAGTATATGTAGCCAGGGGTATATATGCCCAGTATATGTAGCCAGGGGTATATATGCCCAGAGTAGGTAGCCAGGGGTATATATGCCCAGTATATGTAGCCAGGGGGTATATATGCCCAGTCCATGTAGCCAGGGGGTATATATGCCCAGTCCATGTAGCCAGGGGGTATATATGCCCAGTATATGTAGCCAGGGGTATATATGCCCAGTATATGTAGCCAGGGGGTATATATGCCCAGTCCATGTAGCCAGGGGGTATATATGCCCAGTATATGTAGCCAGGGGGTATATATGCCCAGTATATGTAGCCAGGGGGTATATATGCCCAGTATATGTAGCCAGGGGGTATATATGCCCAGTATATGTAGCCAGGGGGTATATATGCCCAGTATATGTAGCCAGGGGGTATATATGCCCAGTAGATGTAGCCAGGGGGTATATATGCCCAGTAGATGTAGCCAGGGGTATATATGCCCAGTAGATGTAGCCAGGGGTATATATGCCCAGTAGATGTAGCCAGGGGTATATATGCCCAGTATATGTAGCCAGGGGGTATATATGCCCAGTATATGTAGCCAGGGGTATATATGCCCAGTATATGTAGCCAGGGGTATATATGCCCAGTATATGTAGCCAGGGGGTATATATGCCCAGTAGATGTAGCCAGGGGTATATATGCCCAGTAGATGTAGCCAGGGGTATATATGCCCAGTAGATGTAGCCAGGGGTATATATGCCCAGTAGATGTAGCCAGGGGGTATATATGCCCAGTAGATGTAGCCAGGGGTATATATGCCCAGTAGATGTAGCCAGGGGTATATATGCCCAGTAGATGTAGCCAGGGGTATATATGCCCAGTAGATTTAGCCAGGGGTATATATGCCCAGTAGATGTAGCCAGGGGTATATATGCCCAGTAGATGTAGCCAGGGGTATATATGCCCAGTAGATGTAGCCAGGGGTATATATGCCCAGTAGATGTAGCCAGGGGTATATATGCCCAGTAGATGTAGCCAGGGGGTATATATGCCCAGTATATGTAGCCAGGGGTATATATGCCCAGTAGATGTAGCCAGGGGTATATATGCCCAGTAGATGTAGCCAGGGGTATATGTGCCCAGTAGATGTAGCCAGGGGTATTTGTGCCCAGTAGATGTAGCCAGGGGTATTTGTGCCCAGTAGATGTAGCCAGGGGTATTTGTGCCCAGTAGATGTAGCCAGGGGTATATATGCCCAGTAGATGTAGCCAGGGGTATATATGCCCAGTAGATGTAGCCAGGGGGTATATATGCCCAGTAGATGTAGCCAGGGGTATATGTGCCCAGTAGATGTAGCCAGGGGTATATATGCCCAGTAGATGTAGCCAGGGGTATATATGCCCAGTAGATGTAGCCAGGGGGTATATATGCCCAGTAGATGTAGCCAGGGGTATATGTGCCCAGTAGATGTAGCCAGGGGTATATGTGCCCAGTAGATGTAGCCAGGGGTATATATGCCCAGTAGATGTAGCCAGAGGGTATATATGCCCAGTAGATGTAGCCAGGGGTATATATGCCCAGAGTAGGTAGCCAGGTGTCCCCCTCCCTGCCTCCCCAGCAGGAGGGGAGCAGCGCAGAGAAGAGGGAGAGCTGCTCTCTCTCCCTCGCTGTCCCCTCCATTAATGTCCGGGTGCTGGCAGCGGCGGGCGGAACTTACCTCCGTCTCGTCGCAGCGCGGATGGATCTGCCGCTACTCTGGTCTAGTCCAGACCAGAGCAGCGGCTGCGGGATCCGAACTTCCGGCCGGCGCTGGAGCGAGACGGAGGTGAGTCCCGCCCGCTGCGCCAGCACCCGGACAATAACGGAGGGGACAGCGATGGAGGGAGGGAGAGCCCTAAGGTGAGAGAAGGGGGGGAGATGGCCCCCTTCTCCACCGTCCGCATAGCTCTCCCTCTTCTCTTCTCTGCGCTGCTCCCCTCCGCAGAAAAAAAAAAAAAAATCAGCTCAGCTGGGCGCCCTTAGGGACCCGGCGCCCGGGGGCACTTGACCTACCCCGACCCCCCCTAGCTCCGCGCCTGGTGTAACAGTACACGTTATTGAATGTTTATCGAACCATATGGCATTTTGATACAGAAGCAACACATACAGTAAATATTGACAAGTGTGTCAAGTTTGCCAGCTGAGTAATAATAGGGGCTCGGCTAGGAGTTTAGGGTGTATCGACTGCGCTGGAATGTTTTGTGCCCATATGTTCCTGAGATGGTAAATCCTGCCCTGGTGATAAGGGTTGTGGGTAATTCAATAAACAATTACCATTTTCATTTTTCTCCACCACTTCAACCACATCACCACCTTTTACAGACAGCTCACTCTTTGAACTCTTCTCATAGTCTCCAATCACTCGATAAGACTGGAGGATAATTGGACCCGTTATGTCTGTCACAAGAAAAACAGCATTCTTCAGGAATATTTACTGTGTGTCACAACAAGATATTAAACAAGACAATTTTAGGTTCTAGAGCAGTTGTATCTAAAATATATTTGGCATGATTTCATAGGTTCGGTAACTGCTGGCATGTACCTTTAAGGAACATACACACAGCGGATTTTTGCAAATGACCCGTCGTTTGGGCATCAAATCGGGCGTGTGTACAGTCTGTCGTTCAGCTGAATGACAGACTGTACACACGCCCAATTTGACGTCCAACCGACCGGTCGTTTGGACGTACAAACGACGGGTTGTTTGCGAAAATCCGACGTGTGTACGAGCCTTTAGCCGTACCACAGACTTTCTCATCCAGGTTTCATACTTATATCTCTTCCCTAATCCCATTAGCTGAGCAGCTTGGCCAGCTATGACTGGGAATGAGATACCGGCAGCATGGTCTATGTTGAGGAGTGCTCTGTATGGACTATCCAGCTATATATGCATGGCCCTAGCCAGTATGTTAAAGCACATGAAATGGATTGCATTGGTGAGTACCACTCTTTCAAATTGCCTCTGTGTAATCTGAACTATTCTTCTGTTTTATACCAAACTTAACTATCAGGTCATCAGACATGATAAATCACTCCATGGAACACATTTCCATTGTTCCTGAGTCTACTGGTGGCATGCTTTACACAGCTCCAACCAATGCTGGAATAACGGAACAAAAGTTGACTGCGGATGGTTGCTAAAAAAAAAAAAATAAATCTACAAAACGAACCCAGTGGAAAGTTGGCATCCTATCACAGTGACAAGATGAAAATCAGTCTGCTTTTGGTTTGGTCCACTCTACTGCAAATGTTTGTCTGAAGACATTGTATGCCTGATTGTATGCTCACCAATTAGAAAAAGTGCCCACATATTCTAGGCATGTAGGGCATAGGTTCTTAAAGCGGTATCGTCACCATAAAAATCAAATTTCAACAGCAACTGGCCTGAGTGTATTAAGTGATAAAGATGCTGATCCTGCATTCAAAACTTTCAAAACTTTTTCTGCTGTTATGATTTGGAGTTATCACATACTTAAGGAACACTGGCCCTTTAGTATTCGTGCCAAAGAATTGCATGCTGGGGGTTCTTTTTAGCTATAATCTATTCCTCCTCTTCCCTTTATTTCCCTGCCAGCTTCTTATCTGAAACCTAATCCTCTACTCACTTGTGTTTACAAGCAAGGCTGAGGTGACTCAGCGATTGGAGGAGACAAGAAAGAAAGTAAAGGGCAGAAATGACATCACGAGTTAGCCTTAACTGTGGGCAAAAGACATGGCCCCCACCAGGAACAGAATTGTCGTAATTTACTTTATAACATTCACTGAAATCAAAACGTGGACAGTATAATACATGTGTTATGTAAGTAGGTCCAGTATTTATCTACTTATATATGTGTTTTTTTCCCTGGCATAGTATGGCTGACCCTACTGCTTTAACACATATATACCCCTGGGGTACTGGATTGGGTTCAAGGAGTACTTGTACTAGTACTCTTCATAGTTTAGTTAGTTTATTAAAGTGAGTTTGGAGATTAAAAAAAGATGAGTAATCATATATGAAAAAGTCTGAATAAATATAATTCGTTAATTAAGCGTGCAAACACAAATATTGAAAACCCCTAACAAATATATATGTGCCAGGGGGTACTTGAGATAATGTTATTCAGAAAAAGGGGTACTTGGCAAATACTTTCACAAAGGTACATGATATAGTAATGCTGAGAATCCCTGGTGTAGAGCGCAATTTGATCCATAAGCTTCTAATATTTTATGATATAAAAAGCTGAATGCTGCATTACATAATATACATTTCAGAACAAGAACAGCTGCAGGAATAATTACACTTTGCTTACCGGACACATTTTTCTTTGTGGTTTCTGTTTTCAGTAAAAAAGTTTCAGGTTTACGGCCACTGTAACACACACACAAAGTAAAACAAAAAATCATTGCAAAGCATGACATCCAACCAGGTGTATGCCAAATCAATGTTTCATTCTTAAGTGCTAAATGTATAAATGTGTGTGCATTTATACATTACCTGTCCTGTGTTGTGGTGCCCGTCTGTTTTCAGAATTCGCCGCTCTTCCGTTAGCCCCATAACCGCGTTTGACCTCACACATGCGCCACACCAGCGGCATGTATAAGGCTAATTGAAGAGCAGCGAATTCGGAAGACATATGAATAGCGCCGGAGGTTTCCTCGTGTTCGTTGCTCATCTCAATATCGCTCGCCATTACCACCACTCGCATGATCGATCACGACAACCCAACATCTTTCAGCATGTTCGATCGATATATGCAACCATGTAAATGATTAATAATAATAATCGAAATTGCCTTTAGGTCTAAGAAAACAAAGGCAGTCACATGGCCCTGATGCTCCATGGTCTTTTCATTCTGAGCGTGGCCGCACTACATTTTTTGGGAGAGGAGGCATGGTTGATCTGCCCTTTGAGAACCTTTCCAGGACACAGGAGAGAGCATCACTGACATGCTGCTAAACCCTTCTCCTATATAAACAAGGCATGTGCCATCTTTGGATGGGTACAGCAAGGATCACCGTTTCTTTCATAACAAAAATACCTGGTGATGTTCTTAATTAACTGAACACAACTTGTGTGAATAGAGAAATGAGAGGTAAGGGCTAGTGTAATCATGTAGAACTGTACAATGGCTTTTTTATGAGGATAGATCCACAGCTGCAGGCAAGCGAAGCTTCACAAAGGATATTTGAATTTGACAGCTTTATTTCCAATGTAGTACTTACAACGTGCACTAAAAATCATGATTGCTTTGAGCACTTCACCTGTTTCAATTCATGTTTAGTTGGACTGTAAATCAGTGTGGCTCACTACTATGGTGTGAATTCACCAACTGGACAATATTGTTCACACTTATGCAGCAGTACAGTCACTGTGAGGCATGTTCCCAGCAATCATATATACCATATAAGACAATTTCTTCGAACTTTCAAATCACAGTGTATGATTTTGCATGGAGGCTACATTTTCATTGATGCGTCAGTCACAAATACAGGTTATATTGTATATTGATAGCTAGACTGTTTTAGTGCAGTCTGCCCTGCTGAAAGAACAGATATGTACTGGGCATGCTCCTCCATTAAAACTAACTAGGGACCATGCAGAAACTGAAGGGCTATGGTCACTCTATGCACACTATGCTTAAACCTCAGTACTGCATAATAGTTTATGTAACTAAAGTAAAGTATACCTGATCAGAGCAAAGCAACATAAGGTATGCACAGAGATATGTTCATGTTGGATCCACATACCTCTGTGCATTGTCAGTTTCTCTACTTGCTCTCTACCGATCCCCATAATCACTCCTTGAAAAATGTGACTTTCTACTAAAGTTATAATTTTAGGCAGGAAGATTCAGGGAGGGTGAAAGGAGGAGACATTGCAGCAAGCCTGCCTCTTCCTGACTGAAAATTTGACTTAGTGGAATGCAGAGGGGAAGGGACTGTGCACAGAGGTATGTGGATCCAGAATGAACAAATGCAAAGTTACCAGAGAAGTAAAAAAAATACATTGGGAATGTATTTGTTGTTGATAAAAGAAATATACTCACTTGCTGCTTGATGATGAGGGGTTCACATCATCTGGTCTAACCTTGAAGAAGTTGATAACCTGAAGACTGCGGGAGATCTTAGGTGGGAGATTGAGTAAAGACAGAAAGTAGTCAGCCAGTGTGACCTGTCTATTCTCTGTTGTCCTCAGCCCATCAAACCACTTGGGTGCTAGAAAACAATTACATAGTTACATAGTTACATAGTTATTTTGGCTGAAAAAAGACATACGTCCATCGAGTTCAACCAGTACAAAGTACAACTCCAGCCCGTCCCCCACATACCCCTGTTGATCCAGAGGAAGGCGAAAAAAACCCCACCAGGCATGGTCCAATTAGCCCCAAATGGGAAAAATTCCTTCCCGACTCCAGATGGCAATCAGATAAAATCCCTGGATCAACATCATTAGGCATAACCTAGTAATTGTAGCCATGGATGTCTTAACGCAAGGAAAGCATCTAAGCCCCCTTTAAATGCAGGTATAGAGTTTGCCATAACGACTTCCTGTGGCAATGCATTCCACATCTTAACCACTCTTACTGTAAAGAACCCTTTCCTAAATAAATGGCTAAAACGTTTTTCCTCCATGCGCAGCTCATGTCCTCTAGTCCTTTGAGAAGGCCTAGGGACAAAAAGCTCATCCGCCAAGCTATTATATTGCCCTCTAATGTATTTATACATGTTAATTAGATCTCCTCTAAGGCGTCTTTTCTCTAGACTAAATAAACCCAGTTTATCTAACCTTTCTTGGTAAGCGAGACCTTCCATCCCACGTATCAATTTTGTAGCTCGTCTCTGCACCTGCTCTAAAACTGCAATATCTTTTTTGTAATGTGGTGCCCAGAACTGAATTCCATATTCCAGATGTGGCCTTACTAGAGAGTTAAACAGGGGCAATATTATGCTAGCATCTCGAGTTTTTATTTCCCTTTTAATGCATCCCAAAATTTTGTTCGCTTTAGCTGCAGCGGCTTGGCATTGAGTACGATTATTTAACTTGTTGTCGATGAGTACTCCTAAGTCCTTCTCCAAGTTTGATGTTCCCAACTGTATCCCATTGTGCGCATCATGTATTTTTACCATAAACCTTAATGACTAATATTATTGTAGCCTATGTCTCTTAATCAGCAGGTGTGATAGATAGATAGATAGATAGATAGATAGATAGATAGATAGATAGATAATTTGCAATTAAATCATTTTCTTCTGGACAGGACAGTACGCAGGGACGGATCTAGGGGGGGGCAAGCGGGTCTCTTGCCCCAGGCGCAGTTAGTTGAATTGTTAAAAAGGCGGCAAAATTTGGATGGGGAATGGCAATTTAGGCGCCAAAACCTGACCTTGCCCCAGGCGCAACTTGGGGCGACTTGGTCTAGATCCGTCCCTGACAGTACGCCAGCGTATAAAGCCAGCAAAAGGCAGTTATGCTATTTCCAGCTAGATAGGGATAAAATAACAGGGAAGGTGACTGAAAAAAATATATTTGTATTTTAGATATTAGAGTCAGTTCTAATTTCCATGTAAATTTTCTTTGCATTAAGCTGAGCCTATCAGTCCTGGGCCAATCGGTCCTAGTATCAGTCAACCTAGTAGGTGCCAGTTGATTAGCAATCTGCTGGTTAATTAACTAACAACTACTGGGCTTATATGACAACTGACCTGAAAGGAATATGGAGGCTGCCAATTTTATTTATTTTCAAACAATGAAAATTGCCTGACTGTCCTGCTGATCCTTTGCCTTAGACCCTGAACAAGCATGCAAATCAGATGTTTGACTGAAGTCTGACTGGATTGGCTGGATGCTAGTTTCGGGTCTGTGATGCAGACACTGCTGATACATGAAAGATCAGCAGGATGCCAGGCAACTGGTATCATTTAAAAGGAAATAAATTCCATATCCCACTCAGTTCAGTTGTTCTTTTATTAGTTCAGTTTCAAGTCACTGAAAAAATGCATGGAAATTTGAAATGAACTCAACTGAATTTAAAAATATTGCAGGAAGATACAAAACTTAAGCAGCTTGAGGTGCCCCTAACTGGATTGAGATCTGGTCAGTGGAATGCAGAGACATGGGTGAGTGTCTCATTTACGCTCTGCTTGGGACTCTGCATAGGTAAGGCAGGAAGGAGGTGATCAGGGAGGGGAGTGAGCCGCCTTTCCATCATCTGGCGCCTGTAAGCACGTGCCTACAGTGCCTTATTGGTAAATCTGGCCCTGCTCTATGGGGTAAAGTATTGTGCACAGTATACATTGCCAAATACATTACTGCAATAGATTATCCATTTTGGCTGTGGATATGAAAACTACATCCAGAGTGAGAATTTGGAGATATTCCATTCACTATATGGTGGACTTCTGCCATAGTTACAAGGAAGCATAATCTAAATATGTGGCAGATATGCAAAATCAGGAAGCCGCAGGAAATGGAAATTAAAAAAGCTATTTTGAATAGTGTGTTAAAATGGCCTGTGTATGGATGGTATGTTACAGCAATGTTTCAGGAAGTAAGTTATGCTATAAATATGCTTTCAAAAATACATGATATATAAAGTAATGTTACACCTTGGAAATCTCCATTGATTTTCCATACATTTAGTGTATCATAACTAGGTACTGTTAACCAATGATGAATCAATTGTTTATCAACATTTGTCTGCTGACCATGGGTAGGTAAGAATTCCATTATTGAAACACAATAGGGCTGGGTTGTAAATACCCTACGAAAACTGTGTAGCAACCATTCTATTTCCATCTGTGCCGTATTGAATATAGATTCCTGTACAGCTGCTATCAGTCAGTAGCCATCATAATTTACCATTATTGAGGAGAGAAGCTACTGCCCCCATAAAAATTCTGCTTCACAAAAAGCAGCAGGGATGCAAAAATAACATACAGGTGGCTTAACTGGCTTGTTTCAGTTCTCTTTTCCATGCTCCGGCATGTAAAGAAACTGTATAAATATAGTTTATGTTTAGGTACTTACACCAAAAAAAAAAAAAAAAAAAAAAGAGAGTTTACCAGTTCAGTTTGATAGTGTAGTCAACAATCGTGAAAGTCTTTATTATTATGAATTTTATTCATTTTTTTATATCGGGAAAGCAATTTTTAAAGTTATTTGGAGAATTTTCCTTTCCTAAGTAATTTTATTCCCATTTGATCATAACTATGTGAAAGTGCAGAAAACAGCAAACAGCAAAAACTAAGTTGAAGAAATAATGAAGGTCTCTTTTCAGGTCTGAACATACAAAAAAGACTAGCAATCTTGGCCTGTGTACCCCAAACACTGAAAAGAAGCTAGTTGTGCACCAAGATGACATGATCCCATTTCTTTACAATTCTTGGGAACTTGTTAAGTCCAACACCGACCCGTTACATCCCTGGCTTAGAGACCAGGGACCGGCCCATATGCATTTCACTTTTTCTCCTGAGTTTTCTCAGGTGATATTTAATAAAATGGCTTTTAAACTACCAGAAAGCACAAGAATACTCAAAACAATTTTGATAGTATTCTTTCACGTAGATTTTGGTACTTTTTCAATTGCAGAGTGCTGTAAAGTTATTTTAAATAGAAGATGAAAAGTTATCTCCTAGGAGAAAACTCAGGAGAAAAAGTTAAATGCATATAGGCCCTGGTCTCTGCATGGTTTAAGCTCAGTAGCAGGATGGATCCACCAAATTAAAATGGTGATACTACCCAAAATGGTATACATCAAGCACCAAACATCTTTCTCTCCCTATATATACACAACAGAACTTTAGAACAATAGCTATTTTCTTCATGTGGAATAAATCCAGATGCTGGGTTAGAGGCTCATTCTTAAAGAACCATGCCGGCCAGAGAGCTGTGGAACTGCGAACTCTTCACAGATATACTGTGGTATCACTTTTACCACTTTGCTCATTAAAAGGACACACAGTTCTACTACTGGGCTTTTATGCTACTAGTGATCAACTAAAATGTTATCTGCAACCAGGGTCGGACTGGGACACTAAGGGCCCACCCAGGAAGTTTCAGCCTGCCACCCCCCTCCCACTCCCCCCCACATCCCATTTTGGGCTCACACATACATGTACTCCAGAAATTTTATGGTAGGGAATAGATTATAAACACTTCTGAGGACAGTGTCCAGTAGGGACATGTCCACATGCGGCGGGCGCAGCGCGCCGCAGCAAAAATGAATGAGTGTCGCCACGCACTGGAACATGGGCATGGTCATGATGGGTCATGGGCAGACTTTAAAAAAAAAAACAAACACACAAAATAAGTAGCGGTTTTATTCACAGAGATTAGGTCCGACCAGATATATTTTAGATAAAATCATCAAGTAGTTACATGCCTCATGATAATGCATCAAGTAGTCAAATGACAGCAGATTTTCCAACAAAATGCAATCAGATTGGCGGCAGATATCCCCAAAAAATGCAATCAAATTGGCAGCAGATATCCCCACAAAATGCAAATAGATTGGCGGCAGATATCCCCAAAAAATGCAATCAAATTGGCGGCAGATATCCCCACAAAATGCAAACAGATTGGCGGCAGATATCCCCACAAAATGCAATCAAATTGGCGGCAGATATCCCCACAAAATGCAAATAGATTGGCGGCAGATATCCCCACAAAATGCAATCAAATTGGCGGCAGATATCCCCACAAAATGCAAAAAGATTGGCGGCAGATATCCCCACAAAATTCAAACAGATTGGCGGCAGATATCACCACAAAATGCAATCAAATTGGCGGCAGATATCCCCACAAAATGCAAATAGATTGGCGGCAGATATCCCCACAAAATGCAATCAAATTGGCGGCAGATATCCCCACAGAATGCAAACAGATTGGCGGCAGATATCCCCACAAAATGCAATCAAATTGGCGGCAGATATCCCCACAAAATGCAATCAAATTGGCGGCAGATATCCCCACAGAATGCAAACAGATTGGCGGCAGATATCCCCACAAAATGCAAATAGATTGGCGGCAGATATCCCCACAAAATGCAATCAGATTGGCGGCAGATATCCCCACAAAATGCAATAAAATTGGCAGCAGATATCCCCACAAAATGCAATAAAATTGGCAGCAGATATCCCCACAAAATGCAAATAGATTGGCGGCAGATATCCCCACAAAATTCAATAAAATTGGCGGCAGATATCCCCACAAAATGCAATCAAATTGGCGGCAGATATCCCCACAAAGTCAGGTCCCCTGTTAGTGGGGGCCTCCATGCTGGAAGGGGGTGCAGTGGGCACAGAGCGGCAGGGAGGGGGAGGGCTTCCCCCCTCCCTCACCTGGAGCTCCCCCTTCCCTCACCTGGAGCCCCCCCTTCCCTCACCTGGAGCCCCCCCCCCCAGTTTAGGTAGGCAGTCACAGGTGTCCCCAGTTAGGTAGGTCTAATATCCCCCCCCCAGCTTGGTAGGCGGGGGCAAGGGGCAAACAGAGCGGCGGGGAAGCTTCCCCCCCCTCCCTCACCTGTAGGCCCCCCCCCCCCCGTTGAGGTAGGCAGGCCGCAGGTGTCCCACAGCGCAGGAAGGGGGGCAGTGGGCACACAGAGCGGCAGGGAGGGGGGAAGCTTCCCCCCCCCCCTCACCTAGGGGCCCCCCTTCCGCGCTCCCCCTTCCGCACTCCCCCTTCCGCACTCCCCCTCCCTCCAAAATTGCAGCCAGCGGCAGCGAGCGGGGAATAGCTTACCGGCATGAAGAGATCAGTCATCAGAGGAGATCCATCGCTCTGCGTGCCGCTGGCTGGTCTCCGTCTCTCCTGCAATGCACTGACCAATCACGCTCTTGCAGTACTTCCTGTGAGAGCGTGATTGGTCAGTGCATTGCAGGAGAGACAGAGATCAGCCAGCGGCACGCAGAGCGATGGATCTCCTCTGATGACTGATATCTTCATGCCGGTAAAGCTACTCCCCGCTCGCTGCCGCTGGCTGCAATTTTGGAGGGAGGGGGAATGCGGAAGGGGGAGCGCGGAAGCGGGGCCCCTAGGTGAGGGAGGGGGGAAGCTTCCCCCCTCCCTGCCGCTCTGTGTGCCCAATTTCCCCCCTTCCTGCGCTGTGCCGGCTCTGGGGCCCCCTGGGGCCCCTAGGAGGCGGGGCCCACCGATGGAATCATCGGCAGTTCGGTGGGTCAGTCCGAGGCTGCCTGCAACTGCCTGGGGAATCCTCTGGGAAAGGCATGCTTGTATTAAAACAGGTCCAATGGATATGGTCCCTTGCACAAAGGCTGTGCGTGTTGGAGGGGTGGGACTATTATACAATGCTATGGAATAACCATATACTTTCTGAGCTCATATATAGCTGGCCTCAGCTGGTTTCTGGAAGAGCTATGGAGTCATATTTTTGAAGATAAGTGTTTCTCTGCATCTACCAACCTTGAAAACCAGTTTCCCTCCTGGCTAATTCACTAGAGAGATATTTTCGGCTCCCTTGGTTCAATTTCTCACATTAGAAGTTCAAATTGTGGAGTCCCCAATAAACTACTTTTCCCAGGGTGATGGGTATGATAAGCAACTTATATGACTTCACTACAGCCTACAGCATCCTGCAAAGTGGCAAAGCTGCCCCTTACATGACTCCTTGATATCTGGATCAGGGGGAGATGAGGAGGCCCTGTGCCTCCAAATTATTGATTTCTACATGGTAAAATTGGGTGTCCTATCACCATAGATCCCAATATTTGTATTCTGACTGAGAGTAAAGTGAACTTGTCACATGTCAGATGCAGAGTACGTGATTAAAATCACATCAGATGTTCCTTTTAGAGAACACTAAATACCAAAATCATTAGTAGCTTCAGTGATATAAGGTGTTAAATATACATATTACAGCTCATTTTAAAAACAAGGAAGAGGAAGATCCGTACTTGTCTAGAGATCCAAGTCTTTGGATATGTCCAGAAATAAAGACTTGGATCTCTAGACAAGTGTGGATCTTCCTCTTCCTTGCATATATTTGGGGCCTGCTGACTTGGCCGAGCAATGTTGTAGGGGCAGGAGGGGTGTAGCGGTGCTCGCCTACTCTTTTTGCATTGTTCCTTTTTAAAACAGCTGCATTTGGTCCCGCCCTTCTCAAATCCCAAGCCTTCCTAATGACCTATTAATATGATTGATTACTACTAATCAGTGGCGAAGTATATATTCATAGCTGAATTTAAAGAGGAGCTGTTAGGTATAAGGTCTCAGAGAAAATAAACACATATATCAGTAGCTAAAGATTGGCTGTACTTACATTACATATGCATTTCACTGTCCACGTTTGGATTTCACAGAATTTTTATATAGTATATGCAGAGAATGATGCTCCTGACAGCCCATGGCAGGTTCCATGTTTGTGAAGCCAAATGTGTCGTCATGTCCTGCCTGCTTCTGATCACAGAGGAGCTAGTACAGAATAACACAGTGTGCAGTGAATATTAATGAGCCATGTGGCTAGGAACAATAGCGGACTCCTGCAGTGTACGCTGCCCCGGAGATTTATCTGTGCTGTGGCTGGACTGCGTTAGAAGCTGCTGAAACTTGATCCCGTCTTCTCCTTAGCAGCCGAGGGGAGGGCCCCAGAATGCTTTGCAGTATGGAATGCGGCTTGCGTCCTCCTTAGGAGCTTAGCTGTGCTGATAAGCACACATTAAATGTAAGAGAGATCTTTATCTTTAGTAATGTCTTTTTGGCTTCTGTCTAAACTGTTTAACACAGGAGAATAGAGGTTTAAATTAGCTTCTGCAGCCTGACAGTTACTCTTTAAGTTAATTTCAACAGCAAGTATCTCTGGAAAGACACATTTACCTGCCTATCAGGATTTGTTTAGCCTGACACCATAATTACCTGGTAGATGAGGGATGGTTCTGTGTTCTTTGTTAATTTGTCCAGACTCGATAGGGAACATCTCTTTAAGTGCCTTCTATAAATAAGTGATATAAAGGCAATAAGATTAGAACTACAGTGAACCTCAACAGCAGCTCTGAGATGACATTTGAGTAATAGACTATAGCAAACATCAGGTCATTTGTCCATCAGAAACACACACATACACACAAACACACGCTTTGTGAGGTATACCTTTGTGGCCACTAAGACTCCCACCATTATGCCACTGTAACACCACTTTTTTTAAGACCCACCAATTTCCTGGTATGCAGGTTCCATCAAAATTGTTTGGAAAACAGGGCTTCAACCTCCTGCTCTCACAGTTACTATTCACCTGTTCAGAGACTCCTCCTCAGGCTCTATACTGTCTCTTTAATTGACTGTAACCATAGTCATGTGCCATATGCTGCTACAGTCACATGACCATAATTGCTTTGAATGGAGAAGGAGAAGATGCAGTGACTGGAGAGGAGATGATACTCATCCTGACCTGCAGCACATTCCATCATGATCTCTGCAGGGGGAGAAGGTGCCCTGAATGAGTGCTATAATGGGGAGTACTGTAAAAGGATTAGTAAATGGAATCTTCAGTATAATGGGTACACTATAATGCTGGGAATACACGTTACGGTTTCGCGGAGAATCGTTCCGATAAATGCCTTTGATAGTTAAAATTCCGTCATGTCCGATTCTCCGCTCGATTCTTTTCCGCTCGATTTCTCATAGAAATGAATGGAAAAAAGATAATAAAAACGAGTGGAAGATAAGAGAATCGAGCAGAGAATCGAATGGTTAATAGATCGCGCGGAGAATTGACGGCAAAAAAAGTAACGTGTATTCCCAGCATAATAGAGGTACTACTATCATGGGTACTATAATGGAGTCACTATAATGAGACTTTATAATAGGGAGTACTGTAATAGGAGTGCTGCTATAAAATGTAACATTTTAAAATATATCTGCAAAGAACTCAATAAAACAAATGTTTGAATGAACGTCTGTGAATTTCAGCCATTTTCTCCATACAAAACAGATCTTGTTTGGTGACGGACAAACTCTTTAGAATGTCTTTATCTGAGCCATGATACACATTCACAAATGTGTAACTTGCATGCGTGATCAGGCTTTGCTGAATCCCTGTTTTTTAAATAAAACAGGGTCTCTTGCTCACAACTGAGTGTCATCCTACTGACTGATAACACCAGACTCTGATTTCACCTTCAAATTGTACGGAAATCTTAAAGAGAATCTGTACTTTAAAATTCTTACAATTAAAAGCATACCATTCTATTCATATGTTCTCCTGGGCCCTTCTGTGCTGTTTCTGCCACTCCCTGCTGCAATCCTGGCTTGTAATTGACAGTTTTAGGCAGTGTTTACAAACAAAAGACATGGCTGCTAACCAGCTTGTGATAGGCTGAGAGGAGCTCAGTCTGTGACTCACACAGAGCCTGCAGGGGGCGTGGAGAGGGTGTGTATAACTTCTATCCTATCACAAGCAGAGCAGTACATTCCTGCCTGAGCCCAACAAAGCTGACAAAGGAAAGAAGATTAGATTATATAGAGATAATACAGCCACTGTGCAACTAGGAAAGGCTGCAGTAAGACAGACCAAATTCGAACAGGTACAGGAACTTATAGGATAGAAGAAATAAGACTGAAAATTTTGTTACAGATCTCTTTAAGGACTCACTTAAACCACTCCCACTTACAGATTTGCTATTGTATTTTTTATTTCAATAAATACTTGAAGTAATATAATATTTTTGTTTAATTTGTTTAACTTGGGTTTCTTCAGACACTTTTAGGACTTGTTATAAAATCAGACCACATTCATATATAAAAAAAAAATAGAACATTTGAATGGGTTCAGAAATATTCAAGTACCACTGTAGTGGCATCTGGTTGTAAATGTGTATTAGGGGGTTACTTTAGAACAAGAACATTTTTACTTCACATCTTGAAAGCTGTTTACTTCAGATAGTGCCCACAGCCTGCATATTGAATATACTTACATGAAACTCATAAATTTCAGTGTATTTTCGGTACACAAGTTTTTCTGTAAGATCTTGCCATTTTACCATGAACATGTATACCTGGTACAGGAGAAAAAGTAATGAGTACAGATGTATACTGCAGTAATGGACTGGACTTGCATTATGAAAACAATATTGTACACAATTATTCAGCACATATCTGGGCAAAACACTAAACTGAGTTTAAGTGTGTAAGAGTGTGTTTGGGTGTATTTTTCTTTTTTGGCCACAAGATGGTTCCACACTTAGTTCCCCATAAGTCAGGAACTAATGAATTTATCTGTTTACTTTCACTTTGAAAATAAAAGCAGATGTCTTGCTGACATCAGCTTTTATTCATCACAGGCACGGTGATTGGGTTTGGGAACAGGCGTTTCCCATACCCCGATCACGAAACAGAAGGATTGCAGCGCAGGCAAACGGGAGCGATGCTACAATCGCGAACTGCAATGGTAAGTAAACAATACCCATATCTACGCCCCTAATCCACAACTGAAGTGTACAGGAGCATAGATATGCAAAGCAAAGGTACAGAAGTGGTTAAAAGCAAATATTTTGTAAGTTCTGTGACAGTTTAAGGAACTGACAAACATAAATCAAACCAAATCCTGTCTTTACAGAAATAAACATAATGACAATGCAATTATCATAGATGCTTTAACTTTAGTATCTGTAAATAGCTGACCTAGAATTAGGATAAAATATGGTTGCATCCCTGTTGCAGGTGTGTTCTTTTTGAGACAAAATGGCTAATTCCTATTATGGTTATCTCTTACCAGGACATACATTTTAATCATAACGAATATTATCGGTTTTAGACGGTGTCTGAAGACAAGATAAAAGTACTGCCGCAGCTGTTACATTCGTGTTAGATATAATACTATAATATGAAATCAAATTAATTGAAAATGTAATAAAAAAAAAAATCAGAAGCAGTACGACACCTGGCTTCATAACTTTCTACTGCATCGAGCATTACAGAGCTACTGGTGCAATCGATATTAAGTGGTGTCATCTGTTAAGCAGGAAAATATCTGCAGGTATGGCTAACATTTTGACTGTAGATTTATAGCTCAGACCAGGTCAAGACACTTTGTCAGACAGCTATGGTGAGCACTGTAAACACAGCGCAGGCGATGTGGGTGCAGCCAGCGCTACCATGGGCTGTAATAGGAAATACGGCTATAGCGACGCTGAGTGAGTAATTTGGGCACCGTCAAAAGACAGAGCACAAATTACTGCAGAAACACTATAATTCTGCTGCCAGCAATAGCTGGAAGCTGAATTACATCTTTCCCCCACTATCCATGGCGGCCTGGAGGCAGGGCCGGTTTAAGCAACAATGGGGCCCCAGGGCAAAATAAACCTGCCCCCCCCCCCCCCCAACAGATACCCCGGAACAAAAATCGGCATGAAGGGACCTTTTTTGCAGCTGGTATAGTCAGGGTGTGAAGCCCCAATCGGTCGAAGCTCCACATTCTGGCTACCCCAGCCTGCATGGGGGACAAGGGGTTAAAAAGTTTCAGGAGGGGGGACTCCACATAATTAAAAAAAAAAAATTCCCACACTCTAAACATAAAAAAAAATTGGGAAAATAGGAAAAAATGCCAGGGATCTTCATGCAGCCATATTGCGGCTGTATAGCGATCCCTGGCCAAAACGCTGTGGCTGCGTATGGACCCCCTGGAAACCCCATCAGGAAATGTATTGCTCTTTCTTTTGATGCATGTAAAATTACACTACCGTTAGGTTTGCTACTAAAAGTGACATTTACCGCATTTAAAAGTATACTTTTTTCCTTTGAAACTTTAAAATCGATTTTCTCAAAAACTATAAGGTCTTTTTGAAAAATTGTTTTGTTCCTCTTATTCCTAATGATCTCCTTAACATATCCTGCAAATTTAGGGTTTCTAGCATTTAAGGTGGATTTGCTATTAACCATTAAAGTCGGCAGGTTTTTAAATGTGTATTTTTTTTCCTTTGAAACTTTAAAATCGATTTTCTCAAAAACTATAAGGTCGATTTGAATTTTTTTTCTTCTTGTAGCCACTGGGGGCCCCTACAAGCTCTGGGACCCTGGGGCAATTGCCCCCTTTGCCTCTATGGTAGCGCCGGCCCTGCAAGGAGGGGGAATAGTAATTAATGTCTCCCGGTGGAAGATTCATAAGCACGCAGCTATGGTGTGGGGTTCTCTCTCTGTTGTACATTTATTCTATTACACAGGTTTGGCACAATGTAACCAATGAGTTTTTAATGTGGCCACATTTGTAACCTCCTACTTATTGCTGGTCTTCTCTGCTCCTCTCACTGTTCCCCTCTCCATAGTACAATGCTTAGTCCGTAACTGAGCTGAAAATAAATATACAATGGGCTCGATTCACAAAGCGGTGCTAACCCAGTTAGAGACTTTAGGCATGATAACCATTGCACCACTCTGGTGAAAGGCCAGTTTAGGCGTGATAAGTTTAGGCATGATAAGTTTAGATAAGTTTAGATCGCTTGCAAAGTCCCACACGCAAAGCAGCGCCATTAAACTTTATGCGAAGTGCACCAGACTTTGCTAGCGCAACACTTTTGATCAGCTGTGCACTGCGATGCTAACCCAGTTGGTGCCTAAACTTATCACACCTAAACTTATCACACCTAAACTTATCACACCTAAACTGAGTTTAGGCGTGATAAAGGGCTTTTCACCAGCGTGCTAACTGTTAGCACCGCTTTGTGAATCAGGCCCATTATGTACAGGGCTTTCTGTTCAAACGGAATTTTTAGATTTTGCCCAGCCATTATTTCATGTCTATACAGCTTAAGTACCCCTGAACTGGGGTTAAAACCGTAACTTAGCCCATTACCATTTAAATTGAACCTTAACTGAGTAAAAAAGAAAAAAAAAGGTTAAATTACCTGGTGCCTCTACTGGTCCTCTGCAGATGTCCCGTGCTCATGCCGGAGCAAACTGATCCTCCTGTCCCCCGCAACGACAAAGTGTCTGGCCCTGGCTAAGTGTGTCCTCACGTTCACACCACTGTCGCTGTCCTGCGCAGTAAGAGATGTTCTCGTACTGCACATGCGTAGGACGTCGACATGAGCGAGGACCCGCGGCCGGGGTCACACAGGTCCAGGACCCAGCAATTGAAAGGAAACTTTGTTGCTTGAGAGGGACAGGAGGATCGGTTTGTCCCGGTGCGGGCACAGGAAATCTGCAGGGGGCCAGTAGAAGCCCCTGTAAGTTAAACTCTCTTTTTTTTTAACTCAATTAAGGTTCCATTTAAGAAGTATCCTGGCAGTACTTATTGTCGTTGGGGTCCTGCCGTTACCAGTCCCTGGCCGTCTTCATATTCGACAAAATAGTCTAGTAGAATATGAAAACCAGGAAGCTCCCCTTTGTGACGGCTCGTGAATCAGAACTGCGCAGGTGCAAATTCCAAACCGCACGAGTACAGTGAAAGGAAGTGGCTTGTTCACACTTCAAAATAGCTCTACACCTCTCGGAGGTACTTCTGGGAGGCACTGGAACTACAGGGGCAGAGGACGAGGAACCCCAACGACAATGAGCAATGCCAGGACACGCCTAAAAAAGTAATGTAGCCCACCATGGGCTTCTTGTAATAGAGGTACCTGTTCAGGGGTACTTGAGTCTGCCATAGTCTTCCAAATATGGGTTAAAGTATCCAGAAGAACACATAGGTGTGTTTGCTAATGTAAGAGGTAATGTCACCCCAAAGCTGGAAAAAACAGCAGTAACTAATTAAATTAGAATTTTTATTAATCTTGATCACATTTGCATATTGTACAGTCCAAATGTAACATGTGTTTTCAGCTGCTCAATATAGACACTTTCAGCTAGCTTGAATGATGTTTTCACGTTTATTGTGTTTATTTGGCTGAAGGGACAGATCACAACCTGCTTCCCAGGTTAGAAGAAATGCCGGATTATTTTCCCCAAGATAGGTTTTCATTCCTTCCAAAAACCTTTGTGATAGGACAGCTGGCCATGGCCAATAGATCTGCCTCTGAATGTGTGTATCATGCCTGCTGGAAGGTATTTAGCAGACTCACTTCATTACCAGCAAATGTAAAGTATTCAGAAAAACACAGACACAAGAAGTAAGGTTCTCATTTACATTCTCCATACTGCCAATGCACTTGTAATGTGTACACTAGTAATTATAAACAAGCAATATACTGTATTCAGATAGGTTTGATGCAATTCTAAGTTATAACAAGGTTTTTATTTATCTTAGCAAAGAATTGGTATATACTTACATAGTGCTGACTGGGGATAAATCTTTTCTCAAAACCGAGCAGCTGAATATGCCTGATGAAGGGCTCGGCCATGATAAACGTATCTTCTACAGATATAATGCAGTAACACTGAATGCCACAAATGTCCTTGCTGCTCTAGATGTTTCAGACTGAAGCTTTAGCAACCCAAGTCCCAAGCAAATGTTGCTACACTCTTCTGTAGGAAGGGGTGGGAAGTGTAGTCCTGATGAAACACCCTGAGTGTTATGTAAATAACAGTATGGCTTCATAGAATGCAGTTCCCTCAACAGCTTTCTGAAATACAGCTTCCTCCTATCAAAAATGAGAAGCATTCTGTAGATTCATAGACTTTGAACTGGTATAGATAACAGAACAAACTCCCAGAGCCATAAAGTGCTACATTAACTCATCTAATTTGTTGTCTGTAACATAATATCTCCCTTCTGATTAGGGTGGCTACTTGCAGAACCCCAAAAAGGACATCACACCCTGAAAAGGAGGACATCGTACCGAGGAGTGGACAGTGGCGCACAATAGTTCATTACTACACCATGCAAGACACTAGATTATACAGATACTCATATGAACAGAATGTAAATAATCTATATTACAGTACCAGCTAAATAAAACAATACATTAGTAAAAATAGTTGTACTCACCAAACCGAGCTTCTACTTTCAATATTTCAATCCTTTCCTCGCTGCCTCTAACAGAATGGATCTCATCTTTTTTCTGGCTGGGGGAGGAGGGGGGTGGGGGGGTTGTGCCAGGAGGACTAGGGAAGGGAGCTGCTTGGGCTGGCCTGGCTATAGTATTGGCTAAGGCCTTTTAGTGGAACACTTACTGGTGTGCGTCTGCGGCTGGAGTGGACTGACAGTCAGTATATTTTTCGTGGCTGGCCTGGTGCTGGAGAGAATGGCTATTATTCATAAAGATATAAAAATATGCTGGGATGCGTTGTACCGCAACGCATCGAAGCGCAGCGTCGGGTGTGAAAGGTAAAATGAAAGTCTATGGACTTTCCTTTTACCTTGGTTAATGCAAAGTATAGACCTTGGCTATCATTCATAAAGCATTTCCGCATGTGGAAATGCTTAAAACAGCTGACTTTACCGACCACTCGGCAAAGTCAGCATTCATAAAGCCTCTTTCCGCATGGAAAAATGACACTACCGAGCAGAGTGATAAATCACCGCCTTGTGCGGTGATTATCGGTACAAATGTAGCAAAATGTTCATTCATGAAGATCACCGCAAGCGGTGTGAGGTCGGGAAGTACCGCTCCCTCTGATGTGGCGATACCAATGTAAGTGAATGGAGACACACAGACCTCCCAGGCAGCTACAGCAGAGCGGAACACGGAGAAATGTATCAACTCTGCAGCTTCCGTGTCTCCGCCTGCCTACCGCCAGCTTAGCTCGGGGAATCTCCGCATTGCTTCCGCACATGGATACATCTTTATGAATGCCCACCCAGAAGTCTAAAAATTCGCCAGCGGTGTTTTCCCGCACTAATTCTCTTTACCGACAGCCTGTTCATGAATGATAGCCAGTGTCACAGTGAGAGTGGTGCTGTGTGCACACTAGCTGTCTGTCTTGTCTCGCTCGGTGGTGGATGTCTGGGTGGCTTGCTGGCTTCGGGGCTGGCTCTGGCTGTGACCACGGGCGGCACTCACACTGCTGGCTCGCTCGCAGCATCGTCAGCTCCTCCCCCCGTCACCCGGGCCAAGCGTGAGGTGGGGCTGCCTGTTTCCCGCTCGCTCTGGGCACTTGCCACTCGCACAGCGTTCCACTGCAATCATGGACGCTGTGCGGCAGTGCGCCGACGTGTGACGTCACTGTTGGGAACAGATGAGGGAGAGGGAGATCGGGCCGGGGGACGACGACGGCCGCTTAAAATAAATTACCAGCGGTCCAAAAAGGAGGACTTCTGGCCGTTCGTCCTGGCCTTGTGCCCCCCCAACACACTATTTCTTCTATCTCCCTCCAGCTTGTGCCGACCCGTTTCCAAGGGGCCCATCTGCTATGGCCAATCTCCCAAACTGTACCACCAAGTGCCATGACTCCCCACCTATAAAAAGTGTAGCCACAACTACACCTACTCAGGAGGGGCACAATAAGGTTAAACAGGCACCCTGGTGTTATATAAAATCGTTTAGAAACAGTTTAAAAATGAAAATAGATTGAGGTAGCTTACCTCAGTAACGAAAAATCCTTGTATTGACAGAAGATTTTATTAGTAGCACAGGCAACGCATTTCACGGGTCTGAGCCCGCTTTCTCAGGCCAATGACAGTGCCAAACTAATAGGAAAGTTCAGCTAAGGTAGCCTCCCTTAGCTGAACTTTCCTATTAGTTTGGCACTGTCATTGGCCTGAGAAAGCGGGCTCAGACCCGTGAAACGCGTTAATAAAATTTTCTGTCAATACAAGGATTTTTCGTTACTGAGGTAACCTACCTCAATCTATTTTTAAACTGTTTTTAAACAATTTTATATAACACCAGGACGCCTCTTTAACCTTATTGTGCATCCCATACCCCCACACTTTCCTAGTCTGCGGGGTGGAGACAAAACACACGTGGTTTTTACCATGGTGGCAGCCTGTCCCCTTTTCTTCTCCAAGGAGAGCGACCACCTCCAGGTCCGCAGCGACCACCCCGAGTGGAGTCGGGTTTATTGTCTCCACCTGCTTCCTGTGGTCTGTTGCCCCTCTGCAACCCACCATTGTGAGTAGTTTTGTATTATATTTCACAATTACGTTTGTTTTCAACATATCGAACTATTGGTCTCCCGTTTTTGTCTCCTGTGCCTTTCTTCCAGAGGGTGCTCAGACACCCACACCAAACCATGCTCAGGATGGGGGCTATTGTATATTGGAGGGAGGGATGGATGGATGGAGGTTGATGCCCTAACTGCCTTTACTGCTTCACCTGTGGATTTGGGCTTTATTATTTCCATGTTGAAAAATAGGTTTTTCTATATTTTTATACATATTAAATATTAATTCATATTTTAAGAGTGTCACACCCTGGAAATATAACAGCACATAGGAGTGTCTGCTAAGCCCAGCTGAATAAACCATGCTACCTGATTGGTGTTTACATCAGATAAGGCCAGTCTGCAGCAAGTCTGTATTTCACTGTGGTTTCCTGATCTGCTGGGACAGTGAACAAGCCATCGAGGAATTCTTTACCAATTCTGTCGCTAGGTTTTATGAATTTTAAAGTATTAGCAATTACAAATCAGTACCGCTTTTACTGAATTATTATCTGTACTATATCTCACTTATCATATAAAAAACATTCTTCCACTCCTGGCCAAGGTCAGTGTTGCCTTTGCAGAAATCTGCCCCTGCTGGGTTCTACATAAAAATACTGAAACCACTGTTTTTTGGCATTAGCTGTAGACTCGCAACACTGTGTGATCATGCACAGCGATCAGGGCCCTTTTGGGTCTTAGCATTGATGGAGGGTGTGGAAATACCTAAGGGTACCTAATTCACGTTGCCACTGGTCTTAGCTAGTTTGCCATAAGGGGCAATGGTCTGCTGCTCCTAATGGGCAGCACACTGCTTTGCTGCAATTGACCACCAGGTCGCAATCCCAGTGGTTACCGCCACCAATGACAAGTAGAATGAGAGGGCAAGTCCTACAGTGTGGAGGGTGAAACCAGGATCTGGACAAAGGAAGACTAACTGTCATAATAATGTCAAAGTGCAGACTGAAGTAGGACTAAAAGTGGGCTGAACAGGAGTGACTGTGATTGGCTGGAGTCAAGTCTGGACTGACAGGGTGGCATGACAGGATCAAGGATGACATACGGCAGACAGGACTAATAGACTGGCAGGACAGGGAAAAGGATAGCAAGTTATGGACAGGATTGATGAGTTGTCAGAAAAAGGACAAGTTGCAGACTGTACTTATGGCTGGCAGGACAGAGATATGTAGAACAGGTTGTGGGTTGGACCCAACAGAGGAGTGTCAGGGAAGAGGACAGCACAGGATCCAAGTGTGTATAACAATGGGCCTAGGCGAACAATAGGTTGTTGAGACACTGTGAATCATTTTGGAGAAGAACCTACAAACAGAGCCGGATCATCAACAAGGCAACTTAGGCAGGTACCTGGTCTACTATGCTAGCCCCCATCAAATCTCACCAAAAAAGAGGGTGAGCCCAAACTTGTTGCTTGTCTAGGGCCTCATTTCACCTAAATCCATATCTGCCTACAAACAAAAAATAGTTTAAAAGAAAGTTAGTTTTACCTTGGGTTCCGTTTTGCTGGCCCTGGAGTTATTCTGTAATTCCAACGGCTGAAAGAGGGCTGCTTAAATTCACCTAGGAGTAAAGTAAAATCTTGAACGTGGGGAGCAGATAAGTCCGCCCGCTACAGTGGACTTTCTATACTGGGGCTCCACCTATATCTGGCTTCAGGCTACCTATAGGCTACCTATACTGGGCCACCACCTATACCTGGCTACCTATACTGGGCACCACCTATACTTGGCTACCTATACTGAGGTCACCACCTGTACCTGGCTACCTATACTGGGGCACCACCTATAGTTGGCTACTTATACTGGGGCACCTATAGCTTGCTACCTATAGTGGGGACACCTGTACCTGGCTAACCTATACTGGTGCACCACCCATACCATGCTACCTATACTGGGGGCAACTATACCAGGCTACCTATACCGGGGCACCACCTATAGTTGAATACCTATACTTTGGGCACCTGTATCTTGCTGGCCTATACTGGGGCACCAGCTATACCAGGCTACCTATACTGGGGGCATCTACACCAGGCTACCTTTACTGGGGCACCACCTACAGCTGGCTACTTATACTGGGAGAACCTATACCTGGCTACCTATACTCGGGGCACCTATGCCTGGATACCTATACTGGGGGCACCTATACCTGGCTAGGGCAGGGGGATGAGCTGAGACAGAAGGGGGACAAGTGGTAACACAGGGGGATAAAAGAGGCACAGGGGGAACAGAGGCGGACAAAAGAGGCACAGGGAGAAAAGAGCTGAGACGGGAACCTGAGGTCACACAAAGAACAGACCTACAAGTCACTATCTCATTTGTTAACTGGGGACTACCTGTATTTTGCTAGTATTTG
Source organism: Hyperolius riggenbachi (assembly GCF_040937935.1). Taxonomy (NCBI): domain Eukaryota; kingdom Metazoa; phylum Chordata; class Amphibia; order Anura; family Hyperoliidae; genus Hyperolius; species Hyperolius riggenbachi. The sequence goes on along the minus strand of NC_090647.1, from coordinate 253,777,030 downwards.
GCTCCACCCACAACATGCCATGGTCACACCCACTTTTTGCCACATCACGCTGTGCATGCCGCTTTCTTCAGTGTTGGAGCCATGCACATTTTTCGCTGCAGCGCACTTCGCCCACGGACACGGGGGTGGGGTGGTTAGTGGGCAGGCACAGCAACCAGTGGGTGGGCCCTGGGAGGGGGGGGGGCAAGCCTGATGTGTGAGGGGCCCCAAAATGTCTAATGGCGGCCCTGATCTGATGTATTTACCTATCTCTTAAACAGTTGCTTCAATGTGCAGTGCACCTTACCTGAACACATGCTTTCCTCATGCAAACCTGCCCGTTAACAGTTACTCCACTGAAAAGTATTGCTTTGGTTACAGGTGGAGTCACTTCCTGCCTTCTTACAACTCTAATATGTGGCAAAATTTCTGTGCTATAGCTCTGTTTCACTTCTGCTACAGGAGGGAAATTACATGTCTTCTCTTTGCTGCTCTTATATTTATATGTCATATGTGTATACTGTAATACTGTATACCCGGGAAGTGAAATACAGACATCATAATGCCCTCATGATATTTAAATAAAAATGTTTTGCTGCGTCAACCATAGAAAATTCAGTCCGCCTTGACTAGTTAATACTCTCTCTGCCTAGCCGACACTAAGCTCAGCAACTGTTCAATGTGGATTCTGTTTGCACTGCCTAATACGGAAACAGGGCTCTTTCAGACAGATAGCAACATGCTGCATTTAACATTCTGTTCAGCACATTGCGGTGGCTCTGTAGAGCAACAGAATGGCAGCATTTGTAACAACACGCATGTCAGCAATTGACACATGCAGCGGTTACTGTCCTGTAAACAAATGCTGCATGTCATGTCTAGCAGGCGTCTGGCTGGCGTCCTCACAGATGTACATGTATGGGAATGACGGCACATGCTGGACTTTCCCCTTTCAATCATAACAATAGTTTTCTTAGCCTTTGTGTAATTTTTTTATTTTTATTAGTTGTACTCCAGACCCTAAAAATAAAGGCATTTGATGCATGCATGATGCACCTACTTCCAGGAGTCTTTCTCCATGTTAATGTGCACTCCTTTGTTGGTAACATGATATTCTGCAGTCACCAACCCTCCACCATCTGAACACGTGGCAGATACTCCCACTCTTACCCACTGCACTGAGGTTACACACTGGAGATCAGAGGATGTGCCATTGCTACAAATGGTCAATGGGAGGCAAATAATTCTGACTTGCATGTAAATTATATGCAGCTTGGAAGTGGGCCAATCAAATGCACTTCCTGTAGAATTTGTCTGGTCCAAATACAAACTGCCTGCAATTCACATTAAAATTGCTTGTAAGCCGTAAATATTAGCATCTCATTCACCATCTTTAGTCATTAGCCAGAAGTCATCTTTCATTGCTTTCTTCCCCTTTGCCTCCATTCACATGTAGCAATTTTGTTCCATTGTGCAGTCGAGTTATAATACAATGCACTGCTGCATTCATTCTGGCCCATGCCATGATCTGGAAGACTCCTTTGCTGCTAGGCAAGAGACCAGGAATCACCTCCAGAACACTGCCCTGAATAGGAACTGAGACTCAGAGCACCACTGTTGGACAATGGAGGAAAGACTCATAATGGATTATTACAGTAGCAATATTTTCTGGAAACCATTACATGCATCTGATTAACCATATTTATTACAAGGACTTTTATCATGACACCACTTCCTTTTTACGTTTCAGAAAGGAGAAGTGTATTTGGTGTTTCAGAGTGCATTGGTGGCTTACAAAGCTTTCTTAATCCAATTTACTCAACCTACACAATCCAGCCAAGCGTGTCATAACCGTCATGAGGCACAGAAGGAAAGATTAAGCACGTAGGCATTTAACTGTGAGACTTCTACTATAATCTGTAAAATACATAGAGAGAATGATGAGTCATATACCTTAACCAGCTTTGCTAATTCTAACAGAAGTCTATCTGAATTGCATTATTTTTACGCATAAATGAAAAAAAAAACTATTAACGAGATTGTATAGACAATAACCATTACTGAGCAATTGATGATGTTTAACCATTTCTGTACCAGCAGCCTCTGTCGCCTTACGGACCAGAGGCTGCTAGTACAGTAAAATGCTGCGTCCTGATGAATAGCAGCAATAACCTGCCACTTACGCCGTTCTGTCCTCGCTGCATGCCCCTTTAGCTGCCATCCTTATGACAGCAGAGCGCTGTGCACTGGTCAGGAGCTGCTTTCATTGGCTCCTGACCCTGTCAATCAATGCAAGCCGACAGGGCCGGGAGCCAATGAAAACGGCTCCTGACCGGCTCACAGAGCTCTGCCGTCATAGAGACGCAGGGCAAGTGTATTGAGGCGTATAGAAAACAGTGATCATTCTTAAATCGTGCCACCGTGCTATCTCCCGCTCGCTCATTTCCACTGCTTACGCTGCTGATTGTTAGAGTAATGAATGGGAACTTTGTTCCCATTCATTCATCTCCCCTCTAGGCCATCGTGATACAGGCATCAATGAAATGCCTGCGTCACTTCCTTAGCAACAATATAACACATTGCTTCCTATTAAGCATACTTATTGTACTGCACAAGGTCATCTGGTGGCCAAATTGTAAAATTACACTTATAGGCATTGGGGAATAATTTTTTTTTAATATGTATGTCGAAAGGGTATATTATTATTAAATGATGGGCTAGAAATTAGTGATGGATGTAAAACTGAAAAAATGCTACTTTATTGCCAAATAAAATATTGTCACCATACATTATACTAGAGATATAATTTTAACGTTGCAATAACTGTGACAAATGGGCAAATAAAATGTGTGGATTTTAATTACAGTAGCATGTATTATTTTAAAACTATAAATGCCGAATTCTGAGAAATACTGATTTTTTCCATGTTTTTCTTACTATTCCCGTTAAAATGATTTTAGAATAAAATAATTCTTAGCATAATGTGCCACCCGAAGAAAGCCTAATTGGTGGCGAAAAAAAAACATGGTATAGATCATTTTGTTGTGATAAGTAGTGATAAAGTTATTGGAGAATGAACAGGAGAAGCGCTGAAATGTGAAAATTCCTCTCGTCTATAAGGTGAAAAATATCTGTGGGTTGGAACGGTTAACTGACCCCCCCCCCCCCCCACACCCAAAAAAAAGAAAAAGGAGTGAGTGCGGCAAGCTATGCATGCCATGGCGATAAATAGGTGCAGCCTGGAAACTGCTCTGGTTAGGCGTAGGTTAACCTGCTGGGCGTTTCAATTCCCGCGTCCGCGGGAGTTTTTTTTTCGCCCGATTTTTTTTTTTTATCATGTAGCTAGCCTAGTGCTAGCTACATCATTGTCTTCTTTCTGCTGCCTCCCTCCCACCCTTCCGATCGCCGCCGGCGATCACGCCCATAAGGAAATCCCATTCTGAACGGGATTTCCTTTAGGGCTTCCCCCGGAGTGACGTCATCAACATCACAGGGACTCCCGATCCACCCCAAAGCGCAGCCTGGCGCCGATTGGCCAGGCTGCGCACGGGGTGTGCGGGGGCCCTCTTTCGGGACGGGTAGCGGCGGCGATCAAGGCAAACACGCAGCTAGCAAAGTGCTAGATGCGGGTTTGAAAAAAAAATTATCAAAATCGGCCCAGCGGGGCCTGAGCGGTGCCCTCTAGCGTCTCTGGACGAGCTCACCTCGTCCGGAACGTTAGGGAGGTTAAGGTGGGGGTGGGCTGGTAGTGTTAGGTACACGTGGGAAGTGTGTTATTGTTAGGCATAGGAGGGGGAGGGTAGTGTTAGGTGTAGGTATAGGGGGGATTAGTGTAAGGCATAGGTGAGGGGGGAAGATAGTGTAAGGCATGGGTAAGGGGGGAGGATAGTGTTAGGTGTAGGTAAGAGGGGGGATAGGGTTAGGTGTAGGTATAGGGTAGTGTTTGGCGTAGGTATGAAGGAGGTATGTGGTGGTGGGGGAGGGGTGTTAGTGTTAGGTATAGGTGGTGGGATTTAGTGTTAGGTGTATGTATGGGGGGAGGTAAGTGGCAGGCATAGGTAGCGGAGACCCATAGAGGTTAGTGCTAGGTGTATGTGAAGGTGGGCAGAGTCTAAGGCCTAAGTGGGATACCCTGCCCACGATACATGTGGAGCCTGTCATAGGGGTTTCTCACCTCCCTTTTCCTTCCTTGCTCTGCGGACCTCTAAACTCAGTATCCTGTGCCCGGTGTAATATCTCCTTGCACATTAGTTTGCACCTTATTGTATGCCGTTCCATTATTTTCAGCACTAGTAGCACTTTATGGTTTTTTGAGATTTTTAGATGTTCATGTCATTTAAATGTTTCATATGCACTTTATTTACTATGTTTGCCTTCAATAGATAATCATATGATTATATGTTCCATAGCACTAATGAAAGCACTTTCTTGAACCCAGATTCAGTACTAGAAGGGGGAGGGGGGGGGGGGGGAGGGAACAATATTGAACCTATCCAAAGTACACCTTTAGATTGTAAGCTCGCAAGGGCAGGGCTCTCTCCCCCTTATGCCTTGAAAATGAATATACATTTTATTTATCATGTTACTTTTATCACTTTCATTACCAATTCTGTATAATTTTTGTATTTTGTCTCTAATTATGTATCTTGTATATTGGTGTACACTATTGTCTGTATTATGTTTATTTCTTACTTTGTACAGCACCATGGAATATGTTGGCGCTTTATAAATCAATAATAATAATTATTATTATTATATAGTGGTGCTTACTATATATTAAGTTAAACAAATAATATATGATTTGATTTATATGTGTGACCTAATAAATATTGTTATACCTTCATACTACAGGCGGTGCTGATGAGCCGTTCTTTTCTCTTTTTTGAATGCACACTTCAAACAGAGGCGAGCAATACAGGCAGGGACCTGCAGTAACGGATCTAACACGGGCTGAACCAATTGCACTATCTACTCTATGCAACATGGAGGCCTCTTCGCGCAGCCCCTGCTACCACATTACTTTATGAAACTGAAACTGCAGGTCTAGGCATTTACTATGCCTTTAAATCTGCTAACTGGCTTTACCCAGCAAACCAGTTAATGCCATTTCACATTGCATGGATGAAAAACTGATCCGTGGAAAAACAGATCAGTTTTTAAAAGGCATCAATTTTTCATCCGCAACCCTCCGTTCTGTTAGTGTGTGGTCAATGCGAAGTAAGTCAGGGACTCTCTGTATTCGGTATAGAAGACACAGGAACTTTTTCTCCTCATTTTTTGGAGAGAAAAAGTGCATCACTTATGCCGAAAAATACGGTACCTTTTCTCCTGAGTTTTCTTCCAGGGGATATTTTTTTATCTCGTCTACAAAATAAGTGTTTAGCACCTACCAATTGAAAAACATTTTAATTTGTTCTATGTTTGTTGTCTATAAGAAAAAGCTGTATTCTTTTTCTTAAATAATAATAATTAAAAAAAAGTAAAATCTTAAAACATAATATTAAAATTTTGGGAAAGAAGTAATCGAACTTATTTTGAGTATTTCCTTGTAGGTTATTGGTTTAAAAGTCATTTTATTGATGCTTGAAAATATCTCTTACCCTGTATGGGCTTCTGAAGACTTAAAATTTGTTGCTAATAGACACTAGGCTCTCATTTTCAGATTTGGACTGTATCCTCTGGATCCTAACGAAGCTTCCCCCATCCTCCTCCGTCCCTCAGTTGCAGTGCCTGGACCCCCCGAATAGCGGTGAGGTAAATATTTACCTACCGTGATCCTGCGCAGGTGCACTAGCCACTTTTCATTCAGGTCTAAAGCGGAGATAGCCGAACCCGATCGATCTGCTCTACTGCTCAGGCACGAGTCCTTTGTACCTGCGCTGTGGAGCGGATCAGATCGGGTTCAGCTATTTCCGCCTTAACGCGAATGAAGAGCCGCTAGTGTGCCTGCACAGGAGCGCGGTAGGCAAATATTGCCCGTGCCTGCCCCCTCTTGTAAAGCCTTGTCGACGGCCTTTCGGGGGAGCCAGTGCTAGATTCCCCGAAGCTACAGGGGAGGGGTAAGCCTCAATGGGACCCATTGAGGCTTCCCCCCTCCCGAGGTAAGTATCCCCCAGAGGCTTTTTTTATTGCAGTCTCTGTAAGGTTATTCTTTTAATCTTTTTTTTCTTTTGCCTGTAACCTGCTGACCATCTACACCTGATACATATATAGAGCACCATTTAAACCATGCCTAAACAAACAAACAAACTTGAACTGTAAAAAAAGCTGTTGAGTTAGGCCTCTTTCACACAGGAGGATGAATTCCTGACTGCTGCCAATGAACACCTTTTATGTAGCTGAATGGCAGGGTCTATAACTTTATGTGTCATTGCTTGACACGCTGTGGAGGTGTTACCCTGCAGTAAATAAATCGACAGGTTGTATCTGAGCATGGCCACAGTTGCGCTCAGATGTGAGTTAATGGGGGGCATCTCTCCACTGCACGTACTGAGCGCTTGCAAGGGCCCGACCAGTGCACTGAAAAAGTTGACAGGGGGTAAATTCACCACCTTCAGTCTCCCATGAGAGAGGCCTTAAACACTGAAATACATAGTTGAGTGCAAGATTTTCCAGAAAATGCTCAGATTGCCGCATGTGTGGTCTGTATTATGGCTTATGTCAATACTGTTACTCCCACCTGTTCTGGCCTGACATACTCGTAAAGCAGGGATCAGCTGTGCCGATCATCTGTTTAGTGCAATCTAAGCCAAAAGAATAGGAGGATTGCTATCTTTGTTCACTTTTAAAAATACTACTTGCCTGGCACACTGACATTTTGCCTTCAGTAGCAGCTCATTGTTTACCAGGTACATGCATTCAGCCGGAATCTGCACATCAACTAACAGAGGAAATTATTGAAAAGGAAGCCAGTAATGGAATTTTCCATATTCTCCTCATTTTAGGTTTCTTTTAAGACTAGCACAGACATCAGTTATTTATCAGAAGTGCAAAGCTTGATTTAACCAATATCTTTCTCACTGACTAGAAAAGCCTGCACAGACATACATGAGTGAATTAAGAACGCATGCATTTCAAAAGCAGAAAAAAAGTGGGACAGGAGTGTAAGATTTCCATATATGTGCAGAGTAATCTCTACAGAACAGGCAACTCCTTTACAGAATCTGCTTGAAAAAATACAAAAACAAAACAATATTGTTTACATATGCTACATAGGACATAAAGCATGATTTGTGTACACTGCAGGGATCAGGACTGGATTACTAGAGTGACAGTTCAGGGCCCAGTGCAGGGTGCAGCACAGATATGCGTCACTAAATAACAGGCTAGCGATTCACTCTGTTGCTATGGAGGGGATAGTAGAAAGACAACAGCGTAGTAGATGATGGAGCAGCATCTGGGGATGGGGTAAGGAGGAGGACAGTGCTGTTGGGCATTGCTCAGACACTGTTGTCACTTAAGATGCAGTGTGCTGGATCTTTAGGCGATGTCAGAGGACACATGTAAACATGCTAGATTCTCAGGCAATACTCAGATTTACTTACCTGGTGCTTCTTTAGCCTCTGGAAGCCTATGTGTCCCTCGCCGTAGCTCCAGTCTCAGGCAGTGTCCCGGGGTCCTCTCTGTAGCTGCAGCAAGGGACACATAAGATTCCAGGGGCTGCAGGAAGTCCCAGGTAAGTAGATCGGATTTGTTTAAAAATGTCAATGTCTGCCTTGGACGTGTGTCATCTAGTATGTGTATCTAGCATTAGTTCAAAGAAATACGAACATCACAGCTATAAAAAAAACAAAACATTTTATTTCAAGCAGTGTAGCGTAATGACTGCCTTAAGGGTTAAGATCAGGAATCATATATGTAAAAGGCTTCTAAGTGACAACAAAGCCAGAAATACATGCAGTGTAATTCCAGGTAACCATCTGTGGGACTTGCACACAGAGGCGCACAGTCTCAAGAAAGGCTGATCATTTTCAAATTGTTGCTTTTTTTTCCTGCTCACGGTTGGAACCCTTTCTTTGTCTTCTTTTTTTTGTTCTGTTCCAACATCACATCTTCTCTGTAAGTTATTTTTCATTTAACAACATAATTAATTCCTCTCATTGGTAATTAGGTATACAGTTGTAGGGCTCCCAGACCAAACACTGTCCTGTCCTCCAGATAAACACTTTGCGGTTGTCATAGTCTTATCACCCAATTCATAGAATTGCAGAAAACAGAGTACTTTTTTTCCCTATGTAAAACATACAAAAGCAGTCCATATAGAAGTTACTTCTATGTTTTAATTGTAATAAACAATCTTGTGGTTCTTCACAGCACTGTAGCCAAGGAAACAAAAAACAAAGGATAACAGTAATTACATCAGATTCATTACATGGGTAGTGTCAAACACTTATTTATTTGTGTACGTACTATGTACGTATTTATGTACGGTACATGTATCTTCCTTCTAGATAGCAGCACTCAATTTGTGGAGAGGAAGGAATGGCTCTCTGATATAAATCTCCACTGTGTGCCCTACAGTGTTCCATCATCAGTGTGCTGCTGAGTTACACAGCCCAAACAGCATGTTTGCACCTGTCTGGTGTGCCCAACAAAAAGTTCAGCTCAAGATATTGCCAGTACTTTTTGGCTAATTATTTTACTTACCGTAATTCCATATGCTGCATTTACTGTCCATAGCCATAACACAGATGTTATTGACCACAGCCACCTCAGGCTGTGGTCAGTGACTAGTTAGAGGCTAACTAGTCACTGCCATTATACAAGGGGGTAACTGACCAGAACCATACTACTGGGGCTACTTGACCACTGCTATTTCACTGAAACAGCTACTGTTATGTCATGGGAAGCTGCGTGGCCAAGTTGAGATACAGGAGTAGTGACAGTCATGTCTAGGAGAACTCATGGAGAAACATGTGATCAGTTTAGTCAGATGATAGAAATGTAAGTCTCTGATTTGCTAGTCAGAATCATGTGCTAAAGAAGGATGTGATCACAGCAAATCAGAGTTTTGCAAATCTATCAGCTTATCAAACAAATCACATACTTCTCCATGAGTTCTCTTAGACATGACCATCACTATACAGGAGCACAGTAACAGAAGCTTTAGGATACAATATAGAGAAATAAACAAAGCGTGTTACATTAAATTGCTAGTCAGAATCAGAATCAGAATCACGTTTATTTCGCCAAGTACAACGGGGGTTGTACCCGGAATTATTTTTGGCACAGACAGGGTCGGAGATGGTACAATCACGTGCATGCAGTCCAACATATACAGTCAGGTACAGTAGTACAAGTAGCATATACTTATATACACAGCACTTATATATACAGCACACTAGCTATACTGACGGACGCGTGGGGAAGTCTGGAGAGCTGTGTGAGGGGAGAAGCCGGTGGCCCTTGCTCAGCTCCGCAGCAGCTCCAGACGCCCCGCCGTGTGTCCTGGAGAAAAGTGGACAGCGAAAGGAGGAAAGAGAGAAAAGTGGACAGCGAAAAGAGAGAAAAAAGAAGGAATAGCTAAAAAGACTGAGGAAGGAAGAGAGAAGAGAAGGAGCCAGGGCAAGAGGAGAGAGACAGAGGCAGAGTCCCCCCCAGGGCTGCAGGATAAAAAAAAAAACAGTCCCCATGGAAAGTCGCAAGGTGCCTGGCTGAGTGGTGGAGCAGGCACACCGTTGGTCCTTCCAGCTGAGTGGTGGGCGATACGAGCTTCGGCGGTGGCGGATGACCCTGATGAAGGCTGGGGGCTGCGTCTGGAAAGGACCCCCCTACCACGTGGGAGACCAGGAAGGTAAGGTAAGGCCTCCTGCACACATGGAGTCGCGGTGGCTCGAACAGCTGGTCAGCTGTCGGCCCTCAGGCGGATTGTGCGGCCGGGCGCACCGCTGGAGGCCTGCACGGAGGCCTGCATGACATTTGTACTCTACTTAGTAAATTCAGTTCAAACTGAAAGCCACTGTATACAATTACAAACTTTCAATAGATGTTTAATTCTGTGAAAAAATACTGACTCCCCAAAAATCTTTTAATAATTAAGGCTATTTTGTCTTTTTTTATGATCGTGGCTCTGTCTGTGTTTATATTAGAGCATAGAAAGCTACATGAAAGTCATTTTCTGGCCACAGAATATTTTATTTCCCAGAATGATCTTTATGGGTTTACATGCCATTTTAACTCTTTGAGAGGAGTGGCTGTATAGTGGCCTCAGAGCCATATGCTGGGCGGGGCAGATTCAAAGTGTGAACTGAGGATATTACCTTGGAAACGTGAAATGTTCAACACGTTGGATCAGATTCTTCTTTTATGCTTATTTCTTTGTAAAGAGAGAGGGAGAGAATAAATTAGAATGCAGTCTTTTTCCTATACTTGTGAATCTAATCAAGATTTGTTTGCTTTCATTTTTCTGTAACCTTTATGAAGTACTAACACAAACATTAATAATGTTGCTCCAATATATGACCAGCGTGTCATCCTACAACATATTAGACTGCACTTTATACAACAAAATAACCCACATATGAGAGCTAGACTATGTTTTACAATGAATTCCAAAAGTTATATTTATAATGCTAAGTTCTGCAACTCACTATTACTAAGCGAGTTCAGTGGCAGGCTCAATGACTGCGCTGTGGTCCCGCCGGTGAGACCATCAGAGGCAGTCACTTAGCGGGCAGCCGTGATTGGCAAAGCTGTGCACTGCTCAGCTGCAGGCATGTTGGGAGCCTCTCTCCTCTCTCTCCTCCGGGGGAGATTTATCAACGCATTACCGACAGTTTTTTCTTCTTAATCTGTTCTAAACAGCAGGGAGAACAGTTCTGCATGATAATAAGAACGTTCTTAAATTCTAGGTAATAGTGGCAATTTAGCATGAATTTCTAGAGCTTCACTAAAGTTAAAATAAGTGCAAATCCATCTCTAAACTGGCGCAGATTAAGATGTGCTTGATAGCAGTTCTACAGATGTAGAACTGCAGGCTAGACATGATTACAGAGTGCAGGCTAGACATGATTTGTGATGTGCTCCTCCCCCCTGCTGAATTCCTCCACAGAGCCTGCTGCTATCAGCAGCAGGTGTGCTGGTTACCTCAGCAACAGCAATTCCCCTCACACACTGCACTGTCTGAGAGACCTTCCTAGCTTCTCCTATTTTACAACAGTTTTAGAAGGAATCTGCACTATCTAATGATTTCTTAAGATGCCTGAGACAGTTCTGCACGGATTTCTAAAAACCTACCAATGTTTTGTCTCAGACACTCTTGATAAATCTGGCCCTCTGTGTTATAATAGATGTTGACGAATGCACTTGACTGACGACATCTTGTGAGTATTGAAAATTCCGCAAAAGGTGGATCAGCGCATCACCAGGCCTCTTCCGAATGGCCTACCATCAGAGGTGCGCTGAGCCCCCCCAGAAACTGCAAACGCACCTTGAACCCAAACAGAAGCTCTGCATATACACCAAAAGCAAGGCTGTTAAGTGGGAGCAGCTGACCAAAAATTAATTAAATTAGTACATGGCAAAGAAATGAACAGCGCTACTTAAAAACAGATAAGTGCCTACCTGCAAGAGAGTGCAAGCCCCACTTGTGGGATAAAATACACACCTAGCACACACATAACCTGTCTACCACTGGAGGATGTTGGTTTCCTGTAACAGCTTGCATGCAACTTGTTAAGTACTCGTCCCTCCCACTGCGGAGAAGTCATCCTCATATGGGAGGGGACCTAACATTAATTAAATCCTAACCTATGCATATGCATAGCCTGGGTGCGCTACCAAGTAAAATAGAAAATTGCGCAAAAGGTAGATTAGTGCATCACCAGGCCGCTTCCGAATGGCCTACAATCAGAGGTGCGCTGAGCCCCCCCCCCCCCCCCCAGAGGTTATGTGTATGCTAGGTGTGTATTTTATCCCACAAGAGGGGCTTGCACTCTCTTGCAGGTAGGCACTTATCTGTTTTTAAGTAGCGCTGTTCATTTCCTTGCCGTGTACTAATTTAATTCATTTTTGGTCAGCTGCTCCCACTTAACAGCCTTGCTTTTGGTGTATATGCAGAGCTTCTGTTTGGGTTCAAGGTGCGTTTGCAGTTTCTGGGGGGGGGGGCTCAGCGCACCTCTGATTGTAGGCCATTCGGAAGCGCCTGGTCATGCAGTGATCCACCTTTTGCGCAATTTTCAATTTCACTTGGTAGCGCACCCAGGCTGTGCATATGCATAGGTTAGGATTTAGTTAGTGTTAGGTCCCCTCCCATATGAGGATGACTTCTCCGCAGTGGGAGGGACGAGTACTTAACAAGTTGTATGCAAGCTGTTACAGGAAACCAACATCTATCAGTGGTAGACAGGTTATGTGTGTGCTAGGTGTGTATTTTATCCCACAAGTGGGGCTTGCACTCTCTTGCAGGTAGGCACTTATCTGTTTTTAAGTAGCGCTGTTCATTTCTTTGCCATCTTGTGAGTATTACAGCATTATTTCTGTTGTGGAACAATCTATCATTTGCGACCAGACCTCTATTGAAATACAGTTGTGTTTAGCTAGCTTTGCCACTATGTGTGGTTGTGTAGGCGGATAACTGTGGCCACCTGCTTTTGTGTTATAGAGACTGTCTGGTTTAATAATCCTTTAGCTTCAATGGCTCTCCTATTAAAGCTATTGTAGCCTGCTCGATGTTCCCTCAGCCTGGTGGCATGCAGGTATGCATGCAGAATTCGCGATAGCGATGGGAGGAGCAGCCAAAATCTAGCATCCGGACCATAAGAAGCACTAACTTTTCCACCCCACTTTTGAAGGAGAACAAGTGCATCTCATGGTCCAAAAAGTGCGGAATATATTTTTGGGAACTCATTGTATTACATAGCCTAGCACTCACATGTGGGTTATTTTTCTGTTGGCCAAAAATTATAATTTCAATCGTGTATCTGTGTGTGTTTATTTATGTAATCCCTTCAATTCCCTTTCTTTCCCATTCTGACGCAATAATTAGGCAACTTGCGCTACACTGTCATCAGTAGCAGGGTAAAATTGCTGTGCATGGCAATCGTATTGTAGGTTCCTGAATCAAGCCTTCTGTTATGTGGGCATTTCTTGATTATCATTTTTTCATCTGTATGCAAACTTTATAATGCTAGATCAGAGGAAACCAGTGTGGTCCCCACACTTTTCATAGGAGGCTGACCAGATGCAACACCCAAAGCAATCGTGGAGGTTTGTTTCGGGGAACATTTAATTTTGAACATGAGTGTACATGGCATAAATCCCAGTTTAATAAGCATACTTACTGGATTCTATGGATGGCCCAGATTCACTTTCTTCTAGTGCCTCTGAAAGAAAAAGAAAAATATTTTAATGTATAGCTAAATTTGTACATGGCACTTGTACATAAGAAAAGCAAATACACTTTTAAAAGGATTTACCAAGCACAGGGCCTATATTACTGGTGAACATACAGAGCCATGGGACACAGTGCAAGTTTTACCAGCCCCCCTCCACCCCCGCCTAGTACAATTTTATGCCAGGGTTTATCCTGGGATCCCCAAAGCACTATGTTTCCTTTTACCCTAGAACCTGCATTCCAAAGACAACAGTAAGAGAGATGCCCAGGAAAGAGCAAGAGTCAATTATTACTAATTACCACTATGCAAAGGACATGTAGTGGTATTAATTACCACAATGACTCAGAGTAATGGCAGTAGCTGACATAGGGCCCTAGGTGGGCTTTCTGGAACAGGGACCATTGCAGTCACATCTTCAGCAACAGACCAAGTCTCTGTACCACTGGTGCCAACCATTCTCCTTCAGTGACATTGTTTGGAAATGATTGTTTGGAAATGAAGCTGCCTACTATTTCATTTACAGTGCCAGAGAAACTCCTTTCTACTGCTTGATATCTATGTCCTGTGTATAATGCTCCTGAGCACGCCCTGGCTTTTGTAGTTGCATACTTCATTATAAGAACTTAGTAATACACTAGATTCCTCCCAATGCCTTCTGCCAACAGTTGCTCTGAACTACTTTTTCTTAGTGAATGGCATCCTCTGCAACCCCTATTCCTACTCTGCTGGCCTGTTCACAGATATTCATTTTCCTGAACAGTTTATGGTTTATAGAATTCTTGCTCATGCTAGAGAATGGTCTCAATTCACTAAGCTAATCTCCTGTCTTTAGTAATGTTTCTGAGCTGTTTCTAGTGTTATCACCATTGTGATAAGGCATGTAGTATTCACTAAACAATTGACCTCTCAGACAAACCTAAAGTTAACTCTTTTGCCTTTAGGAGAGATCTCTAAAGTTAACATTTCAATCCTTAAAATGACTACAGAATTGTAAAGTTAAAGACAGGCTGTTACTTAACTGCATGTGAAAATAACTACAGCCCCATACACATGCTCAACAGCGGTCTTTAACCACTTTAACTCCCGCGGTACGAATTTCTCCGTCCCTTTTTTACCCCCTAAAAAACCAGGGACGGAGAAATCCGTACCTTCCGCGCTACCGCCGCTGTCCGCGCTCCCGCCGCTCGTGCGCGCGCACCCGCCGCTCGTGCACGCCGCCGCCTGCTCGCACGGAGATCAATGAACGGGAAAATCCATTCCCGTTCGTTGATCTAAGCCCCCGCAATGATCGTGCTGCTTCTATTAGAAACAGCGCGATCATTGTGATCTTCCCAGCCTCTTACTGCTTCCTGTAAGCGTCCGGAAGGACGCTTACAGGTCGCATGTAAACAAACACACTGTGGCCATCTTGTGGCCAAATAGTAAACTACACCCTAAAAGCATTTTACATAAACCAACATTACATTTACACAATAAATTAACTCATTACCTCCCACACTCCCCAATTTTTTTTTATTTTTTTTTGTAATTAAAAAAAAAAAAATACAATAAAAAACAACACATAAATAGTTACCTTAGGGACTGAACTTTTTAAATATTTATTTCAAGAGGATATAACACTGTTACTTTATAAACTATGGGCTTGTAATTAGGGATGGATGCAAAACTGAAAAAAATGCACCTTTATTTCCAAATAAAATATTGTCGCCAAACATTGTGATAGGGATATAATTTAAATGGTTTTATAACCGGGACAAATGGTTACATACATTTCATGGGTTTTAATTACAGTGGCATGCTTTATTTAAAAACTATAATGGCCGAAAACTGAAAAGTAATAATTTTTTCCCACATTTTTTCCTATTTTCCCATTAAAACACATTTAGAATAAAATAATTCTTGGCATAATGTCCCACCTAAAGAAAGCCTAATTGGTGGCGAAAAAAACAAGATATAGTTCATTTCATTGGGATAAGTAATAATAAAGTTATAGACGAATGAATGGAAGGAGCGCTGAAAGGTGAAAATTGCTCTGGTGCTCAGGGGGTAAAACCCCTCAGTGGTGAAGTGGTTAAAGCCTCATCTACACGGTACAATTTTCCATCAGATCAGATCTATTAGACGGATTAGATAATTTCCAAACGATCCAATCGGATTGCGTTAGATTTTGCTATAGATTTTGGGTACGCATCAAAGCAAAATCTATCGCAAAATTGATCTGAAACAATTTGGACATCTACACAAGATACAATTTCTTATTAGATCTATCTAATAGATCCGTCTATCTGATGGAAAATTGTACCGTGTAGATGAGGTATGCAGCACAATTATCAAACAACTTTTGTTGTGAAACAAGTTGAAACAACCCAAAAAAAAAAAAAAAGGTGCTTGCTATTGTTTACACAACTGATAAGACGTCAATCCAACAGTTGGATTGACGTTTTATCAGTCTTATGCTGGGAATACACGGTTCGTTTCTGCTCTAGATCGTTTTTGCCGCTCGACTCTGCAGTAGATTCGCTTATCTTCCACTCGTTTTTATCTTTTTCGATTCACTTCTATCAGAAATCGAGCGGCAAAAGAATCGAAAGGGAGATCGGACATGTCGGAAATTATCGAACCATCTAATCACCTAAAAAAAACGAACCGTGTATTTCCAGCATTATGAGTTGTGTGAACAATAGCAAGCAACTTTTTTTTGGTTGTTCAACTTGTTTCACAACAAAAGTTGTTTGAGAATTGTGCTGCATAAAAGACCGCTGTTGAGCGTGTGTATAGGGCTGATAAGATAATTCTCTACACCAGGCAAGCTTCTTTAGTGAATTAATACTGAAAATACCGATCGATATGTGGTGGTAAGTTTTCTCTTGCCATATTATCACCAGCATGATCTTAGTGAATTGAGGCCAATATCTCTGTCTGAATGTAAGCACTATAGCTGAGATGCATTCACTGGTGTGCGCCCAAATTTCGGCACACAAGCACTTCAGATGCTATCTGTATGGTGACAAGTGTCATCCAAATAATGCAGGATCAGCACATTAAACTGCATATGAAAGTGGTGGGTCTTTTTGCTCAATGCTTTTGAACAGAACAGTGAGAATAAGCTCTCATGTGGCACTTCCCAGTCTGTTCTTACACCAATGAACAATATATTTTTAACCACCGTTTGCAAAATCCAGATGTGACCCCTGCATACATTCAGGGACAGATCTAGACCAAGTTGCCCCAAGTTGCGCCTGGGGCAAGGTCAGGTTTTGGCGCCTAAACTGCCATTCCCCATTCACATTTTGCCGCCTTTTTAAGAATTCAACAAACTGCGCCTGGGGCAAGAGACCCGCTTGCCCCCCCCCCCCCTAGATCCGTCCTTGCATACATTTGCAAGTTGTGTGCAAGTCAGTTCATGTGCTGATCATTGCTATCTACCTTTTTTACGGCTATGGACATGTTTACAAGGCTAACAAAGAACAGTAGTCCCCTTTAAATACCGCACCACTCCAAAAATTGTAATCAATTCATCAACTTTATTCAACAAACATAAAAGCACTTAAAACCAATGTGAGCAGCCATGTAATAATATTAAGATAACAGTCCATGATTAATGAATAAATAAATCTCCACAAGATAGTATCAAAAAACAGTAATGCCCCTGAATGGATATAAAGTAAAAATATTGATGTAAAAATCTACCCTGCTAAGCAAAAAAGTGATCCAGCAACAAGGACAGTGAAAAACATGCTAAAAGTGACCATAGTGCTTGAAGAAGAAAGACCAGTACCAACCAGATAAATTGAAAGTGATACAGTGCATATAATCAGCGTAATAACGCTGTATATAAGGTGCAATTAGCCATAAAGGTGCTGCGTGCACAAAAGAAAAAGACAGCGACTAGCGCTGAGAAAGGAGCTAACACTTACCAGAGGATCTGAGTGTGGAGATGAACTACCATGGCATACCAAACCTGCCAAAGGTTTGGTATGCCATGGTAGTTCATCTCCACACTCAGATCCTCTGGTAAGCGTTAGCTCCTTTCTCAGCGCTAGTCGCTGTCTTTTTCTTTTGTGCACGCAGCACCTTTATGGCTAATTGCACCTTATATACAGCGTTATTACGCTGATTATATGCACTGTATCACTTTCAATTTATCTGGTTGGTACTGGTCTTTCTTCTTCAAGCACTATGGTCACTTTTAGCATGTTTTTCACCGTCCTTGTTGCTGGATCACTTTTTTGCTTAGCAGGGTAGATTTTTACATCAATTTTTTTACTTTATATCCATTCAGGGGCATTACTGTTTTTTGATACTATCTTGTGGAGATTTATTTATTCATTAATCATGGACTGTTATCTTAATATTATTACATGGCTGCTCACATTGGTTTTAAGTGCTTTTATGTTTGTTGAATAAAGTTGATGAATTGATTACAATTTTTGGAGTGGTGCGGTATTTAAAGGGGACTACTGTTCTTTGTTAGCCTTGTATATTTAATTTGTTCCTTTCTGCACACTCGTATAATATTTCCCTTACTCTTAGGGAATGGTTGATGGTGCTTGCCCATTTATGTTTTTATGGACATGTTTAGTCTGAAAAGCTCTTGTATATGACAACCATGCTACCGTACATTTCAGAAGGCCTGGGAACCCTAAATTCATGACTGCTCTTTAGTCTACCTTAATGTGGCTAGTAATGCTGCTTTCTGCCTCCCAATTGGTTAGTACCCTTGCCAAGCGTCGGGGTTTGTGTCTGGGATGGCACTGAGGGTTAGGTCATCTGGAAGTTATGGGCTGATGTACGCAGGGACCTCTAGGTTCCTCCATGTCACATAAGGTAACATGATACACAGCTTAAAGCAGAACTTTAAAGACAACATATTTTATTTTCAAGGCCCAAATACTAATAGCAAATGTTAGGAGGTGATTATATAGCTATACCTTTTGTTCTCCTATTAGCTCTGTTGTCAGGACTTGCAAAATCATGAGACCACTGTTCCGGATTTCCATAATCAACCACAAAAAAGCATATATATATTTTTTCTGCTTATCTGCTCATCAGTGACAAATGAGAAAAGTGCAGCATGGTTTAAGCTCAAAACCTGCTGTGTGCCAGAACTCTCAACATTAATCACTGACCTCACTGCTGCTGTATGAATGGCTGCAAATCTCAGCAGTCATTTCCCCAAAGCTAATGGAAAGCCTTATCAGAAGAGTGGGACAATTGCAGCAGCAAAAAGGGGGACCAGTCCCATATGTATGCAGATGCTATTACAATAAAATGTCTATCAAAAAATAAGAGCACGAAGTGAAGTTCAGCTATAAACGTACTTTTGACAATATAGCAACAATTAGTACAGCCCCTGGTAACCCATATGTAGTCAGGAACATATAATATTTTCAATATACTTACGAGTATTAAGCACCAATCCAGGAAAAGGCCTACAAAAATATCAACACATTATTCAAAACAGAAGTTGAAGTCCTAGTTTAGGAATGTATATAACAGTAACTTTTCATTAATAAGCAATTAACGGTTGGACTTTTTGCAATACTGTAATTCTATTGAAAGTACTTGACTGGCTAGCTTCTCTCGTTCCATTTCGGGTTGAGATGATGCTGCAATATTATTGGACAGACAGCTGTCTGAACAGCTATCCGTCGCATCACCACCAGCAAGAGGTAATCAGGAAAAAGCTGGAAGGAGGCAGCGGTTCTTCTTTCTCTGTGTGCACAGTGCTAATCCTGTTCACTTCCTCCCTGTGCTGATGAGATATTAATTATCTTTATGATCAACATTACAGCTACAGCTTAAAAGAAACCTAAACTGAGAGGGATATGGATGTTTCCTTTTAAACCATACCAGTTGCCTGGCAGTCCTGCTGAAATCTTTAGCTGCAGCAGTGGCTGAATCACAGACCTGAAACAAGCATGCAGCTAATCCAGTCTGACTTCAGTAAGAGCACCTGATCTGCATGCTTGTTGAGGGGCTGTGGCTAAACGTATTGAAGACACAGAATCAGCAGGAGAGTCAGGCAACTGGTATTGTTTTAAAAAGAAAAAATCCATATCCTTCTCAGTTTAGGTTCCCTTTAAAGAAACCCTTTCATAAATGAGGCTGTGTCAAGCACAGCTGTTTACTTCTGGCACATATAGTGTTGAAGTCACCAGTACGGTCTCATCTCTACAGGCATTGCTGGGGGCAGGTGAAGAGTCTCTGAGGCTCCGACATGCACAGAGGCAAGAATGGAGCAGGAGAATTGCCTGCTCCGTCTTGGATGGAAGATACACATGTGCAGTCCAGTGTTTGAAGCAACTGGATCCTGCACATGTCTCAGACTTGTCAGCAGCCCCTAGCAATGCCTGTAGAGATGGGACACTAAAGGTCCCCTCTACAGGCTTTTGGCACGAGAAGTCAGCGTGACGGGTGCTCCTGCTGTGTCCCTGAGCACAGCTAAAGTGGACTCACAGGAACGGAAAATGTAGGCTGGAAGAGAAGACGATAATCAGCAGTGTGGGAGGCCGATTATGCTCCCCTACATTGCATTAGTGCGTCCTGTCGCAGAAAGTGAGTGCAGGGACAGGATACAACATAAAAAGTACTGTCGGTTTATTTCCTTTTCTGTGGCACATTTTTAAAAAATGCTAGTGACTAGGCTAGCTATCCAGCACAGACCGAGATTGCCTCATAACAGACAGGTGCATTTCCAATTGCTTGACAGTCTAAGCAGCTGGAGCCCCAGTGTGACACTTCTTTCCCCTTTACCCTACAGAGACCTCTTTCCTACTTTGCAGAGCAGCACGCAGTGGAAAAGACATACCAGAGCTCCGGGAGCTGTGCTCTTCTTTTCTTACAGCTTCCAGGAGCCATCCTCTTCTCTTCTTGTAGCTTCTCTTCTTGGCTCCACAGTGACACACAGTGGGAGCATCTGGATGCTACAGTACAGCAAGCAGCTGTAAGGACAGTAGGGGGTGGTTCCCGGAGCTCTGGCTTGTCTTTATCGCTGTGCATTGCTCTGCTTACTTGAGATAGAGGGAGAAAGGCACGCCCCCCATGTCTACTGCATAATTGGCAGTTACTTGAGTGCCGGTTGCTTGAGTTCCGGATCACCGGGACACTACTGTAATATAGTTATTGCAAAAAGTACCAATACACAATGCCCAAAACTTTAGACATTGCTAATTAATGCAAATGTGCCATTCGATGCATTAAATAGGGAGGATGAACCAAAAGTTAAACTTCTCTTGCATGTTCGATTTACTGTTTTTTCCATAAGTATGTTCTGCATCATAGCTACCATCTACTTTTGCTTGAGTAATTGCTCCTCAGAAAATTCTTGGTAGATCACTTCCTTTTCTTCCTTATGAACTAATGCCTGTTTGTGTGTCCTTGTTTACACTGTGACCTTTAGGAAGGGATGTTGCACTTCTGTGTTTGCTATCTTATCTAGCAAATCTCCTGAAATGAGATCAGTGCAATCCACCCCCTGGAGCTCAGGGGATCCAGGCAGTCCTCTCAGAGGATGGGGTTGGGCAATTCTGAAGTTAAAGAGATCTGTAGGCTTAATAGCCAGGTGAGAGGGAATATGGTTATGGTTTATGTAGCTAAAACTTATAAATGCTTATATTTAACCTGTAAAAAACAGTTTGTTTTAAAGTGGGATTATACTCCCAAAATGTAAACTTCGGTAACTGCTTTTAGATACATAAAAGAACATTTGAAATTCCCAAGTATTCCCTGTGTGTAAAAATGTTTATTTTCACAGCAGAGCTGCAGAAAGTAGGACAGCGCTGCTTATCTTTGGCTAATCAGCAAATGTAATAATGGCTGGTCAGGAGACATTCTCTGCCTGTGTTTTCATTCTGCTCATGGGAGTAACAATAGGCCCTGCAGCCCCTGCTCCCGCGGGGGGCGCCCCCAAACCCCCCCCCCCCGGGGCCCGCTCTTGCCGACGCTGCCCAAACTGTAACTAGCTGGAGGGGAGCGCAGAGGGGAAAGCCCGAGGTGCAGGAGAGGGGGGGAACTTCCCCTCTCCCCGCCAACTGTGGCCAAGGCTTTCCCCTCATGCTGCCACCCCTCCAGCCCCCACAAAACGGCCCGAGAGGGGGGGGCCCACAATGAAATTCTGCAGGGGGGCCCGGTGGGGCCTAGTTACGCCCCTGATTCTGCTCCCTCTCTGTGTCTCCCAATATGTCTATTATGCTGAATAAAACAGAAAGGACCGGCACCGCTGTCTTGTATCAAAGCTCTTTTAATAGCACCAAAGTGTGCTATTAAAAGAGCTTTGTTTTATTATGCTGAATAGACATATCGCCCTGGCAACAGCTCAGTCAACAGGCAGAGAATGTCTCCTGGCCAGAAATGCTTACACTTTCGGATTATCCAGAGATAAGCACGCCTGTACTGCTCTCTGCAGTGAAAATAAACATTTTTACACACAGGGAATGCTTAGTGCCGGGAGTATAATCTCACTTTAACCATTTAAGGTTCCTGGACAAGAGTTTCACGCCCAAACTAGCTACTCACATCCTGCACTAAAATCTGCCACCAAAAATCATATGCGCGTGCCCTCACCAGTCGTGCATTCATCCAATATTGAATGATTGCTACTACCAGCAATCATTCACATAAAGTTACATGTAAAAAAAAAAAGTATTTTTAAATGAAAGTGACAATGTTCCACTAAAGTGTTTTTTTGTTTGTTTTCCTACCAGACTAATTAACCTCTTGTGGACACCTGTGATGGCTGCCACCCAGTGATCGGATGCGATCACTTGAGCGACAGCTCGGGGACCCAACGCTATAAAGATGCATTGTAATGTTGTTGCTTAGCAATGCATCTATACAGCACTGGAGTTCACAAACTGTGCACGCTAGCGATTGCATGCAATCGCTACAGACACTAGCAGTGAAATATGGCATATATGGTATAGTTTTAGCTGGGACAAGCCAAGTAAGTATTCTGAGGTGTTTTACAACTATGGCACTTGTCATGTTAAAAATTGGAAAGGGAAAACATGAAAAAATTTGTAATTTTTGCATATACGCCTAATTCTCCTCAATACAGTGTCTGTGAAATAAAAAAAATGCTTGGAAAAAAATATTACCCAATGAAAGCCTAGTTTGTCCTGAAAAAAACAATATATGTATCACTTTGATGCGGTAGGTAATAAAAAAGTTATCGCTGTATCAAAAGTGACACAGCTGATATGCCAAAATTGTCAGGAACCTTAAGGGGTAAAAATTCCCAAAACCTGAAGTGGTTAAACCGGTTCAGGACCGCACTTTTTGAAATCTACACCCTGTTTGGCACTTGTTATCCGTTCCAGGACATAGATTTCAGTTAGCCCGCCACATGCTCCTGGTACTCACTCGCCCTGCTGTCGGTGTGATGGCAGTCAGGAGCCGATTGCATTGGCTCCTGACCCCGTGATAAAGGTGAGCCAATCTCATTGGCTTACATTGATCACAGGGTCAGGGTCGCAGAGCTTTGCCGCCATAGTGACGGCAGAGTGAGAGGGCTGCACAATCGGTGGTAGCAGTGGGTATGTGCGAAGTGTTGTTGGTAAGCCCGTTTTTTTAGTACCAGCAGTCTCTATTCCCTAAGGGGCCAGAGACCGCGGGCACTGAAGTGGTCAGCATTTGCTCTTGCTTAAAAAATGAAGATAGGAAACAGAGAGCCCAATATAGTGTAGTATTTAAAGTCAATTAGGCAGATTAATATAAGTAACAAGGGTTATACTCACAAACATGAGTTACCACATTGGCAACCACTATCAAGGCAGTTGGGAAGCATTCAGGTTTAAGAAGTCGCTCTCTGTAGATAGGCTGGATATGGGGATACACCCCTCCACCAAGGGTGGACTAGTCTGAATGCAAATTGTTGAACAGAGGCGCCAACAAGAATAAAAACGGTTAAAAAACATTTAAAAGGGGAAAGTTTTGGTGGACTTACCTCCCTCACAGATTTAACAGACTGGGAAACGTTGTTTTAATTCAAAATAACATTTATTAGATGCTCTTTCGCACTAGTTATCATTGCACCTCCCATAAAAAGAATCAGCTACAATGTTATTTCTAAACAATCTGTCAAAGCAAGCAAGTCGCTCGCAAAGTATTCTAGTTTGTTTTGTAACAGAACCTACACAATGTGCTTATGTTACTTAAAGCAGAACCTAAAGGGGACCAGAGATGAACGTTTCACACAAAATAAACATATCAGTCGATAGCTTGTAAAGAATAAATACTCTACCTGATAATTTCACTGCTCTGATGTGCCTTTTTGAGTGTTTTTTATCCATTATTGCTCTAGGAAAAATCCAATATGGCCACCGACTCATACCGATTCTGCTTCCAGGTTATGAGCTGTTCTGGATATGCAGTCTAGGCTCTATGAGACTACAGACAAGCAGGACTGCTGCTGCAGGCTTTCATCTGTGTGCTTTTATTATTCTGGCATGCTGTGCAGCTGCCTGTAGGAAGTGTCTCTCATAGAAATGAAACTGCATAAATAATAATGATGACTGCACAGTAAGTGCACACAGATCACACAGCAGCCACACTTGTCTGTTGTTTCAGAGCTTCTTTCTCAGCAGAGCAGCCCCTCCCATGTCATCAGAGCTCTGTGTATGCAAAGCAGGAAAGCAGAGCCAGGAGGGGCAGGCTTGGGCTTGAAAAGACTTCACAGAACACTGACTCAGCTATAATGATTCGGGCTCAAACCTGGACAGAATGCTCAGTCTGGGATTCTTATCACAGCTGATAACAGGCAGAGTGACCAGAGAAGAATGAAACTAAAAGCAGGGTAGGTGTTTACTGTCATGTTACCACAGACAGTAGTGTGTGTGTGTGTATGCACGGTCAGCGGACTGATAAGGCTGTGCGGATCGTTCAAGAACAGCCTTATCAGTCCGCCAACAGTGCGTACACACGCACTACTGTCTGCTGAAAGTCCGCCCAGCGGGAGGGTCCGACGGACCCGTCGTTGGCTTCTTTAGTGCGTGTGTACACACCTTAAAGAGACTCTGAAGCGAGAATAAATCTCGCTTCAGAGCTCATAGTTAGCAGGGGCATGTGTGCCCCTGCTAAACCGCCGCTATCGCGCCGCTAAACGGGGGTCCCTTCACCCCCAAACCCACCCCGCAATAGTTGGTCGTAGAGTTGGTCGTTCGTGGAGGCAGGGCTAACGGCTGCAGCCCTGCCTCAAGTCGCATCTATCAGCGGCGCATCGCCGCCTCTCCCCCGCCCCTCTCAGTGAAGGAAGACTGAGAGTGGCGGGGGAGAGGCGGAGATACGTGCTGACAGACGCGCGTCGGGCAGGGCTGCGGCGGTTAGCCCTGCCCCAACCAGGAAGCGCTCCCCTGCTGCACCGAGGGGATTTGGGGGTGAAGGGACCCCCGTTAAGCCGGGGGAATAAATCTGAAGCAAGATTTATTCTCGCTTCAGACTCTCTTTAAGTCAGGACAAATAGGTCTTATGTATTAAGTAATAAAAAATTATACTGTCTTGTGTAAATGTTGCCTTCAAGCATACGCAATAGGCCCGCACCATCGTAAGGGGCAGCAATGACGCTGGGAAGACTATTCACAGTGGGGCATGTTGCACTTAAATATATACTTTCTGTGCTGTAGGACTGCAAGAAAAAAATGAGTTAGGGGAGGAGTCAGAGTGACCATGTTTGGCAATAGTTTAGTTGCACTTTGAGAAGTTCTACTTGTGTGTATCGATTGCTTTCATATCATAATATACGTAAATGGTATTCTTTTCCTATAAGTTAAAATGTTTTATTACTTTTATTTACACAAAAATGTCAAGGTCTGTCTCCCGCTGTGTCATCTGTAAAATACATTGTACACATGCAGAAATAAGGAGCTAAGGCACATATATAAGGCACATCACAGATGGAAGATGATATCCCAAGACCAAACTCAATATGGCTTCCCCCATCATGTAAACATTACAAAGGTAACCAAATGAACCGCTTCGGGACCTCACAATGTAGATTCTGCGCTGCATCTGTAGCTCCATTACTTTGATGTGGCATAGAATCTATGCCACATCAGAGTACACCCGACGGGGGAGATTAAGCTGACATATGATAGCTGACATCTGCCAACACAGATCAGTAGCCATGGGGATTGGCTCCTGATCATGTAATCACTATGATCGCCGCTGATCGCAGTGATTACAATGGCAGCAGCTGCAGCAACAACCCTCAACCTCTCCTCTTTCCCCTGGCAAATTTTTAGTCCCCTCCATGCAGATCGGCATCTAGGCTCCAGCACCACACTGCTGTTAGTGTCTGGACCCAAGCTTGAGGATGTCATCAAGCCAAGACTCAGTACTAAGTGTCAGTGTGAGGCTGGATTCCCATCTGAGAGTAGGGGAGAGCTGCTTGTCGCTGGAACTAGGGGAGGTGAGTAAATACCCACATGCTGATCTGGGGGAACGCACTAACCACCTGGGGGATCACCAGGGGGGCTCTGACCACCAAGGGGAGCAATGGGGAGGCACTGACCACCAGGGGGAGCAATGGGGGGGGGGGACCTCTGACTGCCAGGAAGAGCAATAGGGGGCACTAACTACCAGGGGGAGCTATGGGGAGGGCCACTGACCACCAGAGGAAATAAGGGGGAGGGTCACTGGCCACCAGGGGGGCTATACGGGGCCACTGGCCACCAGGGAAACTATAGGGGACTACTCGATCACCAGGCAAAATATAGGGGACCACTAGACCACCAGGGAAGCTGTGGGGGACTACTGACCACCAGGGCTACTATAGGGAACCCCCAAGGAAGCATATGGGGGGTCCACTAGACTACCAAGGATGTGTATTGGGGGCAACTAGACCACAAGGAAACATATGGGGAACCTCTAAGCTAAAAGGGAGATCTGTATGGGGGTGGGGGGTGCAAGTAGTGATGAGGATGCAGTGGAAAATATTACTATAAAATATATTTTTAACCACACCCATTTTTAAGGCCACACCCTCTATATAATAAAGCAAGACAATAAAGCAAATGCAAGCACTGCATAAATCAGTCTTCATATTTATTCATATCACCTTGCGGCATGGTGCAGTGACAGGGTCATATGCTTAGCCCTGCCCCCGGCTAATAACATACTCCCTGCTGGGCAGGAAGTGCATCACTGGGATTCCCGTCGGTCCGCAGATGCGCACCGCACCACACTCCCATCATGCACACTTACTATGTCGCCCATTGATTTGCTTACTGCATAATCCATGCAGTAGGAGCAGATCATGCGGTAACGCACTGCAGCCTTTGTGGCGGTTTGGATACTTCTGGCACACCGCGTCACATCACATGAAGCGTGCAAATCTCCATAGACTTGCATTAGCCTACGCGGCAGGAAAGCGGTGGGGAAGAGTAACGCAGTGCGACACAGCATGCAAGCAGGCAAAGGAGCATCAATCTTGAAATGTATGCACAAATGCATGTCTCTCTCCTTGCTCCTGACCACCCTTTCCTCTTTTACTAGCATCTCATTGTTACAAGTGACAGGATTGTATACCTAGCGTCACCCGCTGAGCGATAACACTAACCAATTACAAAAACAAAACTCATTCTGGTCTTCCTATCGATAGATCTACTGCTTACCTTGATATGTCAGACCAGTAAGCGTTTCCAAATTTTTGGGCCTATGTTGGAGAGAAGGCAGCATGTGTTATAGTTTGTGATGTATGAGGGGTGGCCTTTGCCTCTGTATATCAGTGTATCAGTGTCTGGCTACACATCTGTCTCAGGGTCTGACTGATCATGTGCTTTTCAGGTGTATGACAAAGAACAATGCAACAATAACTGTGACATGCAATGACTGGGTTATGCCACAGCCGGTTAACAGTATATTCATGATTCCACTTACTTTATAACTGTAAATTTAATAAACTCTGCCGAGTCTAGGATTCTTCTCATGGAACTGATCTCTAGATAACTGGGGGCTTTAAATGTAACCCCTGATGGCATGCCATCCACTACTACACATCCTGGATTGGCTGTTATTTTCCTGTAGGGAACTTTCACTGGGTAGTTCATGCCAATGGCTTCCCCTATAGACAAAGCATTCATAAATAAGAATATGTACAGTACAGTAATATTAAGTATACTCCAGTGGTATTATTGATTCACTCCAGATAAAAAAATAAAAGCAAGGAGAAAAGCAGATACTTGCCTCCAATGGAGGTTTTAGTTAGTCCCTGGTCAATCGTTACTTCCCAGGTATCCTCTCCCCATATGCCACTGCTGTGCCAGTTAAAACTGCTCCCATTATCTTGCAATAGTGCTGATTCTCAAAACTGTGCCCCTTGAAAAAGGGCACTGCAATAATTTGGCCGCTGGGTGAAGCTGCTAATAGAATATCAGCAAAATTACTGATATATTACCATTTGGTACCGGCTTATACCAATAGAATATCTGTCATTTTTACTGATATCTTACTAACACTTTTAGCTAGCCCTCTTCTCACACTAACCCGCTCTCTACATATCACTAACATTCACCCATACCTGCTGGACACTGCGGATACAGCACCCATTTTTATCAAACAGCCACTGGCGACCAAATTACGTGTTTCACCTGAAATGGTTACATATATGAAAAAAGGGTATCTGGGAAAAAAGGGTGCGGGATGCAGACAAAATTTTAAGAGACTATAACAATATTTTTATAATTTTTAAATTATTATCTAAGATCAAGTAATAATTGTTGAAGTAACGGTAACAGGGGCAAATCCAGGATTTTCAAGGGGGGGGGGGGGGGGGGGGGATTCCTGAAATGTTCAATCAGGGTTCGATTCGATATGCGTTCGTTCAACGCAAATCGAATCGAATCCTGATCGGACATGTTGGATTTTATCAATTTGATCAGCGATCGCATATCGATCGCATGACTAATCGAATGGTGTAGAAGATGGGGCTGGGCATGAGAGGGATATGAAGGCTGCCATATTTATTTCCTTTTAAGCAATACCAGTTGCCTGGCAGCGCCTCTGCTCTATTCTGCTGCAGTAGTGTCTGAATCACACCAGTAACAAGCATGCAGCTAATCTTGTCAGATCTGACAATAATGTCAGAAACACCTGATCTGATGCATGCTTGTTCAGTGTCTAGGGATGAAAGTATTAGAGGCAGAGGATCAGCTGGATAGCCAGGAAACTGGTATTGTTTAAAAGGAAGTAAATATTGCAGCCTCCATATCTCTCTCGCTTTAGTTGTCATTAAGACAGCCATGGGCATGACTGTGTACTAAATATTGCAGCCTCCATATCTCTCTACGCTTCTGTCCGCTTCTGTGTGCTTTTTTTTTGCAACATGTTTCTGTTATTAATGTGCTGAAAAAAAGCGGACAGAAGCGCACAAAGTGTGAGGCCTAAGTGTAAGTGCTGCAGAAGATATCACTGATATATAAACACATAATAATAATATGGGAGGGCATTAGACAATGACTGTGGTAGGATTAGATTGTGAGCTCCTCTGAGGACAGTCAGTGACATGACTATATACTCTGTAAAGTGCTGCAGAAGATGTCAGTGCTATATAAACACATAATAATAATATGGGAGTGCATTAGACAATGACTATGGTAGGATTAGAGTGTGAGCTCCTCTGAGGACAGTCAGTGACATGACTATATACTCTGTAAAGTGCTGCAGAAGATGTCAGTGCTATATACATACTGTACATAATAATATAGTAGGATTAGATTGTGAGGATTAGATTGTGACCCTCCTGAGGGATGGCTAAGTCACAAGACTATATACTCTGTACAGTACAGCAGAAGATGTCACACTTTATAAATGCTAAATAATAATACACAAATGAGGGGGGGATTTGACAGGCTAAACTCTAAATACATAGAGGGTGCATATCTCTGTTTTCCTTCTGTCCTGTTCACCTCACACATTTAAGAAAGGAAAGCACTTGACCTTCTCACCTCTTACACACAGTGATGGCTTATCAGTAATCACCTCTCCTCCCCCTCCCCATGTTACATTATGCCCTTTACTGCTGCCTGGGGAGGAGAACGAAGAATGAGAAAGCCAGCCACACACATTCCCTTCCCTGGCGATTCATCTGCCCTGTCCTGACTTCTTGACCCCTCCTATAAACATATAGGTATAGGAGCAGCGAGTGACAGCCAGAGGAGCTTGTGTGACTGAGAGGCAGCAAGGGAGGGCTGGTGAATGCAGGAGTCTGACTGAGCCACACACAGTTTGATTACCTGGCTAGCTCAGCTGACTGTGTGACTGTCGCTGCTGCAGTACTCTCTCCCTGGTCTGCGTGGTGACATGGCAGGGCTAGGGCTGGATGTGGAGAGTAGCTGGCTGCCTCCCTGGGGGAAAGAGGTACATCGGGTGACCCAGCGGCAGCCGCTCCTCCTGCAGACAGTCCAGTCTTCCTCCTGGCTTGGCTCCATGTGCGCGCTGACAGGCGTGTGGGGGTGGGCTGGCTCGGCTGCCTCTCTTTCTATAGGCTGAAGAGAGGTGCCAGTTTCAAAATGCTGCCACTGATTGGAGAGAGAGCTGAGGGTGGAAGGGAGGGACAGAGGAGGACTCTTACTCAGCCGCCCGGAGTATTGCGGCTCTCTGTAGTGAAGGGCCTATGTGCAGCAGCATCGCGGGGACAATTGTATACATTTATACCGACGGTCACGGCCCAGGGGGAGGTTCCAGACACCCGGAACACCCCCTTCCGTGCGCCAGTGGGTAATACAATTGCAAAATATCATCTATAACAATAAAACAATATTTACCCTTGTGTTAAACAGTAAATTTTTTTAAATATTACAGATATTTTACTGCAACTATACCTAACCCTACTCGCACACAGAACCCCTCCCTCCCCCAACCTATCCATAACCATTAGAGCCCCTGGTGGTGCCTAACCCGAAAACCCCACTGGTGGTGCCTAACCCTAACCCCCCCCCCCCCCCCCCCCCACATTGCTGCAAATAACATGAATAGAAAAAGCTGTATACTGTATATTTCTAATAGAATAAATAGTCTAACAATAACATATGCAAATCTTAAAATAACTAACTTTTGTAAATATAAAAAGCAATATGTTAGTAAGATAATAAATGTGAAAGCTGCGCCGCTGTTAATCAAGTCCACGTTGCCCGGATTGTACTGCGCAGTACAGTCCGGACAACGTGGACTTGATTGACAGTGGCGCTTGCGTAGGCGCAGTACAGGATGACCTCGAGGTCGATCTCTGCACCGGCTGGGACCCCGGGACGGCGGCTGAGAGTGAAGCTGCGGTGTAGGACATGTCAGCGGCAAGAGGCTGGATTAAGCCTCAGGTAAGTAGATCGGGCTGTAGTAGATTGCTTGAGGACTCCTTTAAAGTGGACATAAACTCTTGCACAGGACAGAAGAAAAAAACAGAGAAATGCACCCTGTTTGTATTTAAAGAGTTTAGCCTGTTTAATCCCCCCTCATTTGTATCTAATCATAAATTGTAATTTGATCTCTCCCGTGTCACATGACTGCCACGGCAGAGATGGCAGACAAGTACATTTGAAAGCACAGGCTATTAACAATATGTCTGCTTCCATGAACCAGGAAGTGGAAACAGTGCAGATTTATTTTAGGATTTGTAACAGCTGTAAATGTTTTTTTTTTTAAAGGTTATTATGCTGTTGTGTATCTTTTAGAGCAGTGATGACGTTCTGAGTTCAGGTCAGCTTTAAAAATTGCAACCAGAGCAAGTTAATTTCTTCCAATAGATTTTCAGTAAACGCTGAATGCCTTTCTACAACCTGGCAAATACAGATCACTGACATAAATGCAGAGCAGTTTCTTGGCACTTCCCAATGACACAATTTCTAAGGAACTTTTATGCAATTCAACTTTAGGGGAAATGTAGCAACAGAAGTCAGAAAAGTAAAGGAAATTACATGAACTCAATAACAACACACAGCTTGGCAACAGCCTGTTATGCAGACATGTAAAGGAAGATGCTTATAATATACATTTAGGGTAGCATCATATTCGTTGGTGACATGGCTTAAAGCGTGATCCGTAATACAATAAACCTGCATCTCTGCTTCAGGAGTATCCCGAGTCTCAAGGTGCCCATAAACAGTACAATGTTTAGTGAACAACCACATGCTCAACCAGATTATTTGACCAAGCTTTCTTAACTAAGGCCCAGTGCACACCGAGCGGTTTTTGGAGCGATCCGCCGGCTGCATCCGCCTATAAAAACGCTTGTCTAATGTATTGCAATGGGATGGTGCACACCGGCGGTTTGCGGTTTTTGCCAAGCTGCAAACGCGCCTCCTGCTGCGCGTTTGCGGATTTCGGAAGCGTTTCGTCCTCAATGTAAAGTATAGGAAAAACGCAAATTGCTCTGAAAAATGCTACTTCAGAGCGGTTTGCCAGGCATTTTTGTTACAGTAGCTGTTCAGTAACAGCTTTTACTGTAACAATATGTGTAATCTGCTACACAAAAACGCACCCAAAACCGCTAGGTATGTTTAGAAAACGTCTCTAAACATGCCTAGAATCGCTCTGAAATCAGCTCCCAAAACCGCTAGCGTATTGCGGATCTGCTAGCGGTTTTGGTGTGCACTGGGCCTATGTCCTTAAGTACCCCCAACAGTGCATGTTTTACAGAAAACCACAACCATTCACAGGTGAGGTAATTAGTGTCTCTTGCATTATTGATCATTTCCTTAACCACCTGCGTACCAGCAGTCTCTGACCCCTCAGGCAGGGAACACATTTGTCTGTTTTCGTGCGCATTTTCTGCACAGAAAAACTGAGAACTCATGTTAATCAATGGGTTAGTACACACTTAATATGTTGTTCGCGCGCAGAAAAAAAACTGACATTCTGCATCCTGATTCTGCACATTTTGTCAGTTTTCTCTCTCAACTACATTAGCTGATGTGAAAAAACGCGCACGTTTTCCTGAATAGAAACACACTTGGTGTGCAGAAAAAGTATGCAGGAAAACGCGCACAAAAAACTGAAAGACAAGTGTGTTCCCTGCCTCAAGGACCAGAGATTGCTGGTATAACAAATGGGGCTCGCCAAAGTCACACCGCACAGCCCCATTGCTCTCTCGCCGCTAAAGCCCACTCACTCTGCCATCACTATGACAGCAGAGCTCTGTGATCCAGTCAGGAGCCGATTTTATTGGCTCCTGACCCTGTGAGCCAATGTGATTGACTCAGAAAGGGCCATCACTGAAGTGAAAGTACACTCTAACATGTTCTAAAAAATAAAGATAAATTATGTAAAATGTGTTTTATGAAACAAATAATAAAGGAGGATACGCTTTTTCAAGGAAAAAAAAAAGTAAATCAATTAAATCTATTGATTTGCATTGTAAATGCTGTCTAGTGGTGTAAATGAAGCAACCTTTAGTAGTAGTTATAGTGATTTTTTTAAATGACAGCCACTGAGATGCATTTTTCTATTAAAATAGATATTTAATAGATATCTAGGGACACTAGTGAATCGATATCATACACAAGTTATATACCCAAAAATTGGGAGTAAGGGGAGAATAGGTTTAATCTTGTATATATGCGCAAACGGCTCCTCTCTACTTCCTGTCATGTCACAAACACCAATAAAGCTGTGCCTCAGAGTCCTTATATCCTCCAGATACGGACCACCCAGAAGACTACTTGTCATCTAGCATATCACAAGTATTGCTGTAGGTTCATCAGATGACTCCCAGCTCATAGTAGATAAAAGGATTTGTTACCACGATAGGCAGCTTTACATAGACCTTTCTCCCTGGCCACAGAACTCAGGGAAACACAATCACTCTCGGCTCACCTCTACCTCCCACAGCGTCAGTGTGTACTCCAGCTCCACTCAACGAGTTTCGTCACACGCGACTCATTCAGGGGCTGGGAGCACGCTGACCTGACGCTATACTTAAGGCTCATACACACATCAGACTATTGTCTTTGGAAAATGAAAGATCACAGACCAATCTTACCACCCTTCATGTAGTATGAGAGCCATACCTACACAGTCTATTCTATTGAGCTGAACTCCCCATCAGCCAGAAATCTTTGCAAGATGCTGCACACAAAGATGCTGTAGACATTCAAGAGATCAGTATCTGCAAAAGATCTGTTCCTGCCAAAGATCCGTTCCTGCAAATTGCATTCATAGTCTATGAGATCTGCAGATCATCATACACACCTTGTTTAACTGACATTCATCTGCAGATCAATCATCTGCAGATCTGAAAATCCATCCTAGTGGATCTGATCTGCAGATGAATGTCCGTTAAACAAGGTGTGTATGAGGATCTGCAGATATCATAGAGTATGAATGCATTTTGCAGGAACGGATCTTTTGCAGGAACAGATCTTTTGCAGATACTGATCACTTGAATGTCTACAGCATCTTTGTGTGCAGCATCTTGCAAAGATTTCTGTCTGATGGGGAGTTCAGCTCAATAGAATAGACTGTGAAGGTATGGCTCTCATACTACATGGAAGAGGGGAAAATTGGTCTGTGATCTTTCATTTTCCAAAGACTATGGTCTGATGTGTGTATGAGCCTTTATGTCGCCTCTCAACGTCACGAGGTCCGTCCACGACGCCACCCTCCATCGTCGCTAGGCAACCTCGTTGGACGTGTCTTACACTGCGGTTTGCATACATATATGTTTACAACTATTAAAACCCTATTTGTTAAAAACAAAGTATACAAATATAAAATTAGCCTTAATGCTTACAATCAACATGCAATAAAAATACATATAGCATGCCCTGCTATCTACATCTAATCATGGATATTATTATCACTCGTGCACGAATTTGTCTTTATTTTCACTACTCAAAACTTCAACTTTATTACTCCTCCCTTATACCTCAATCCTATCTGACAATATGATTAACACGGTTTAATTGCTTTTCCACTGTACATCTGGCCTAGCTCCAACCCTAAGCATATTACAGTGTACATAATTTTTTCATTTATTGTGGCTGTCTTAAAAGTGGTCACATCCATATTCCTCAAATTTTAATAAAGTGACTAGTGCTCATATTACTAATCATACATATCCAACCTAGGATTATCTTTAGTGCTTTTCTGACAGTGATCTTTACACATCATGTGTCTTAAAGTGACAATATATATATATTACCTATATACAAGTGCTTAGTGTATGTTGCCTTCATGGCAACACAAATATTGAGCACTTCTACCCTCCCCCTAATACCCATGTTAAGAATATAGTATTCCCATCTACATTTTCCAACCTGACAGTGCTTACCCCTGTTTACCTTAAAGTGACCATGCTTCCCGGTAGTAAGTAGGTGATAGTGCCCCCTCTATTTATTTGCAATATAGGTTATCCTACTAAGGTTACCAGTGCCAATATTTCCCACTATCCCCTTAAAGTGACAGTGCTTTCACTATTCACTTAAAGTGACAGTACATACTAATTACTCCTAATCAACACCCTCTTTCTTCTCAAACTAAAGTGCACATGTAGAATTTAATTGTAAACGTCATAGGGAGAGACCGAGAGCCCAATGGTGCAGTATTGTCAGGTACATGGAGAAAACAATAATATAGGGTGGGTTGCATTTCTTGCAACTACTGCACAGGCCTGCAGGGAATTAACCATCCCTGCTCAGTACTCCAGGTCCTGCTGGATACCTCCATAGGTATTAGAGGCGCCTACACCCTATCCCCTATGCTATTAAGGCATTTTGTATTGACCTGAGGAAGCGGACTATGACCCGTGAAACGTGTTGTCAGATTGCTTTTTGAGTAAAATTTTCTTTCCAGTTGAATTGGTGTCTATATTTTCTGGAGAGGTAAGCAAATTACCTCTCTTGTTTATGCTTTTTATTTTTATTTATATTTTAAAACACTAAAATAGAACACACATTGCATGGAGGCGCCCAATGTGTGTTCTATTATAGTGTTTTAAAATATAAATAAAAATAAAAAGAATCCTACGCATTACCAGAGTATTTCAAAGTTGAAAACTGTATACTTAACAGTATAATAGTTTTTATCTGGAAAGCTCATTATAGCGGGTCATCCTTTCTTTCACAGTATAGAAAACAGAGTGCCG
This sequence comes from Hyperolius riggenbachi, assembly GCF_040937935.1. Classification (NCBI taxonomy): domain Eukaryota; kingdom Metazoa; phylum Chordata; class Amphibia; order Anura; family Hyperoliidae; genus Hyperolius; species Hyperolius riggenbachi. The sequence continues at coordinate 253,741,645 of NC_090647.1, read as the reverse complement.
ATGCAGTTCACAGCTTACCAAACTTCCGACTGAAAAGCTCATTCACTTGTTCCCTCAACTGACGAGCTTTATCTACTTTTCCTGTCTTCTCATTGTCCACCTCTGCAACACAAGATCAACAAATTGCTTTACCTCATAGCTGGTACCACATAGCTAGAAATGGTTAGCAATGGCTGTGGCCTATACAATCTGCAAACAGTTTCTCTGGGTAAAAATGGCAATGACCCCATAACAGCTTCTGGGTCAGCACTACATTACCCAATAATATCCACTAAACCATTGGGAAACATGGACATTACCTTGTACATCAGTTGTCCTTTCAGTTATAACTGACAAATAATACAGTGAAAAAGTGCCCTTAGGCCTGGTTCACACATAAAGCTGCACATTTCCGGTCTAGTCCAGTACTGGCCTGTCCTGTCAATTATGCATTAGTTTTCTATCAGTTTTACCTGACTGGACCAGAAATGTACACCTTTTATGTGTGAACACATCCATAGAAACAAATACTAAACTGATACAAAACTGTCAGGACTGGACCGGACTTGAAATGTACAGATTTATGTGTGAACACATCCATAAAAACACATGCAAAACTGATGCTAACTGTCAAAAACTGACAAGACACCTTTTATTTGTGAACTGTGATTTCAGCTTCCTGTGAGACAAGTCTGATAAGATCTTGTCAGAACTGGAAGGAATTGTTGTTAGAAAAAAATGGTGAGTTATTGAGAGGAACTGACAGCGAGGTAAGTATGCAATATTCATTTGCAGGTACATCAAGTGTTTTAATAATTTTACTCTGTTCAGGTTCACTTTAAGAACCAGTTTTTCTGTTGAATTAGAAAATGTGACTTAAAGTTAGGTTTGCAAATATATAGAACTGTATTAGTATGGTTGTCCATAGTGGATATACAGCTGAAAACCAGGTTCATTAAATACTGTAGGAGATTGCCTATGTTTGGTAAGTATCGCGCAGACTTATCATTGGAGCATTATCAACAGATTTCACATAGAGAATTATGCAAACTGCAGTAAAGTGGGGAGAAGCACGTACCTGGGATGGACACTTGAATGATATTCAGATCTTGAAGTCCAGATGCTGTTGATGAAGTGTTTTGAACATTCATGCTCTCTTAAAAATAATTAATAACTCATTTCAGGAATGTTACCTCAACAAATGAAATACAATTCTGGATGAGTTTTAGAAAACTGTTAGGACTAGTTCCCAGTGGTGTGTTGCAGAATAGTTTTGCATGTCAACTTACTGCCCATACAATTCTATGGGCCTGTTCACAGTACTGCGTTGTAACGGATCACACTGTTCTAACTCACTGCATGCAGGCTTTGTATTAAAGAGAACCTTAATTGTATAAAAAAGCGTGGGGCTTTTACTAGCCCCCTGCAGCCGCGCTGTGATCATGCCGGGACAAACTGATCCTCTGGTCCACCGTAGTAAGTTTTGGTTTTGCCGAAAATCTCGTACTGCACATGTGCAGGATGCGATTGAGGTCGCGTGCGACTACGGCCGCGCAGGTGCAGATTCCATCGACTGGCAAAAGCAAAACTGAATCAATGCGGAGGACCAGAGGATCGTTTTGTCCTGGTGAGGGCACAGGGCAGCTGTAGGGGGCTAGTAGAAGCCCCAAGTAAGTTAAAGTCTTTTTTTTATTTTCAGTTAAAGAGAACCTGAGGTGAGAATAATATTGAGGCTGCCATATTTATCTCCTTTTAAGCAATAACAGTTGCCTGGCTGCCGTGCTGATCCTCTGCCTCTAATTCTTTCAACCATAGACCCCGAAAAAGCATGCAGCCGGTCAGGGGTTTCTGACAATAGTCAGAACTGACAAGATTAGCTGCATGCTTGTTTCTGGTGTAATTCAGTTCACTACTGCAGCCAAATACATCATCAGGGCTGCCAGGCAACTAGTATTGTTTAAAAGGAAATAAATATGGCAGCCTCCATATCACACTCACCTCGGGTTCACTTTAAGGTTCGCTTTAAAGTCTATGGCCAGTCTCCATTGCAGTTCACACTCATAATGCGTGCATTATGCAACTGACCACTGTGAACCTAAACTTGCAATTTTATATTTTACGATTCTACTAAGCATTTCTAAGTAAATAATGAAACCAAATTTCCCCAAAACACACTAATAAGTAGTAAATTGGCTTTCCTCAAAAAATTTGCCTTGGACTATGGTTATTTCTTTCACAAGAGTAAAAATAAAAGCACAAATACAAAGCTAGTATTAAAGGAAAACAGAGCTGTTGTAACTAAAACGTTTTATACATACCTGGGGCTTCCTCCAGCCCCATACGCATGGATCGCTCCCACACCGCCGTCCTCAGTAATCTCGCAGCTCCAATACCGGGTCCCCGCACTTCCGTCAGTCGTGCTAGTCTATGCAGAAGTGCGCCCTCTACGTATCTCTCCAGCAGCTGCTGGAGGGATACGCAAACAGTGCACTTCACTTACGTCAGACTGGCTCCGACTGACGGAAGTGCGGGGACCCGGTATCGGAACTGCGAGAAGACTGAGGATGGCGGCGTGGAAGCGATCCATGCGTATGGGGCTGGAGGAAGCCCCAGGTATGTATAAAACGTTTTAGTTACAACATCTCTGGTACACTTTAACAAGTAATTACAAACAATGGATGGAGCTAAATAACTGCTTACTTTGTGGATAGTGCAATGTTGTATCTTTGGCTGCAGCCTCAAACATTTCTGGCCTAGAAAAATAAATAATAACAAAATTAATTATACATAAAAATATCAAATATATATTCAACTGAAAACGGATTAAAAAAAATAAGAGCTTCACTTACCTGGGGGTTTTGCCAGCCCCCTGCAGCCGACCTGTTCTCACGCAGCCACTCACCGATGCTTTGGTCCCACGCCGCGGCTCACTTTCACTTTTTGCGCAGTTCAGGGGAACTGTGCCTTCATGGTCCTGGCCTCGCTCACATTACTGTAGCCGGACGCGTACTGCGCAGGCAGAGTAGAGATTTTCTCATACTGCGACTGCGCAGGGCGCTCCTGGCTACAGGAACGCATACTAGGATACACGTGGCCAGGGCACAATGGAGGTCGACTTAGAAGTCGACCTCCATTACGGGAAAAAAGTCGTGGCGGGGGGAACCGAGGATCGGTCCAGGACTGCGAGGGCACAGGTCGGCTGCAGGGGGCTGGCAGAAGACCCAGGTAAGTGAAACTCTTATTTTTTAATCAGTTTCCAGTTTCACTTTAAGCCTATATGTTGTCACTAATTAAAACAAAGGAGGCACTCACAAAAGTGCTAGAATAGTAATGTATTCACACGCACATATAAAATAACAGGCAATGCGTTTCACTGTTTTCAGCCTGCTTCCTTAGATCAATGACAGAAAAAAGTTGCCACTCAGCTTTAATTAGTCAGGTATGAGCACCTAATGACCTCAGATGATCAGAAGGACAGCCAGGGATCTTCCATAGTTTAAAAGGAAATAAGTATGTGTATGTATGTCAGCCACTATATCCAGGGCAGCCATCAGGAGGGGGGGGGGGGGGACAACTGACACTGCAGTGAGGGGCCCAGGGCTTCTGGGGGCCCTGCCCCCCCCCCAAAGTGCTGGAAGGGCCGCATGTGCTGGCTGCGGGCCTGTGGCTCACTAACCGGCACACCGCGTTCCAGCACGGAGAGAAGAGTAACTTCAGCGCTTGAACGTCGGGAGCAGATGAGTGAGCCCGCTACAGCGGACTTTCTATACTGGGGCACTACCTATATCTGGCTACAGGCTACCTACACTGGGCCACCACCTATACCTGGCTACCTATACTGGGGCTGGAACCACCTATACCTAGCTACCTATACTGAGGCACCATCCATACCTGGCTACCTATACTGGAGCACCACCTATACTTGGCTACCTTTACTGAGGGCACCACCTGTACTTGGCTACCTATACTGGGGTACCACCTATACTTGGCTACTTATACTGGGGCGCCTATAGCTTGCTACCTATACTGGGGGCACCTGTACCTGGCTTACTTATACTGGTGTACCACCCATACCAGTCTACCTATACTGGGGGCAACTATACCAGGCTACCTATAACGGGGCACCACCTATAGTTAAATACCGATACTGGGGCACCTGTATCTTGCTGGCTTATACTAGGGCACCAGCTATACCAGGCTACCTATACTGGGGGCATTTACACCAGGCTACCTATACTGGAGCACTAGCTATAGCTGGCTACTTATACTGGAAGAACCTATACCTGGATACCTATACTGGGGGCACCTATGCCTGGATACCTATACTGGGGGCACCTATACCTGGCTAGGGTAAAGGAACAAGCTGAGACAGAAGGGGACAAGAGGTAACACAGGGGGATAAAAGAGGCACAGGGAGAAAAGGGATGAGACGGGAAAATTAGGTAACACAGAGGGACACAAAAGAGGCACAAACTGAGGTGAGACAGAGGGGGACAAATGAGGCACAGGAAGAAAAGGGGGGGGGGGGACAAAATAGAACGGATAAAGGATAAGAACGGACCTTCAAGTCCCTATCTCATTTGTTAACCATGGACTACCTGTATTTGCCTCCACCCACACCATATCATGGTCACGCCCACTTTTTGCCGCATCATGCTGTTCATGTCGCTTTCTTCAGTGTCGGAGCCATGCACATTTCTTGCAGCAGCGCACTTCGCACAGACACGGGGGTGGGGTGGCTAGTAGGTGGGCACATCAACCAGTGGGTAGGCCCAGGGAGGGGGGCCCAGGCCTGATGATGTGTGAGGGGCCCCAAAATTTCTGATGGCGGCCCTGACTATATCCCTCTCACTCCAGGTATGCTTTAAATAAAGGTGAATCTATACCAATTTATGAATGCCTTACTTTTTGATTACAAATTTAATCTTGGCTTTATTTCTGAGAATCTTCTCCAATCTAGGAATGCCAAAAGTGGATGGTCTGCGGAATGGGACCCCTTCTGGTAGGCCTTCCACATAGAAGTCTTGCGGATAGGATTCAAACAGTGCAAACGGGACTTTGAACGGCTCTTTCATTCCCAGGGCTTCTCCTAAAGAACAAATTAGAGTCACAAAATTTGGTAAACAGTAATTTACAGATCGCATAATTGTATACCATAAACATAAAATTAAGAAGCACAGTTAATGGTCAATTTAGTCTGGACAAACTGCCATGCACTTCCTTGCAATTAACAATGCTGTCAAAATGAATACTTTAATTGGTACTAGCGATGATCAAAGAGATGCAAATACTTCAGAGTTTATCCAAATTTATGTAAAAGTTTATGCAAATATATGCAGCTTGAAATTGTTCCAATCAGTTTAAACCTGGGTTTGACTTGATTGGTCCAATTTCAAACTGCATATATTTGCATAAATATGTACATAAATTTGCAAAAACTCAAAAGTATTTTCATGTCTTTGATCATCCCTAAGTGGCACACAATTGTACCAATTATAGAGGACAATAATCACCACATGGAAAGGATGTCACTAGAGTAACATACATCCTTCACAATTCTTGTTTCTCAGAATTATCTTTAGTGATCACTTTTGGTGGCAATTTTGGAATGATGGCTGTACAGGCATGCTGCTCAGCAGTGTGATTCTGCTCTATGGAAAGTGTAGGAGGGCGGAAGTATGAATGACTAAGAGCTCTGGGAACATCCTTTGACAATCCACCAAGATGGATCACTCTGGCCAGGTGCTTTTTTCCAGTGGGAACTGCAGTGGGGAGACGAACACCACTGTAGTACAAAATCTAGAGAATCTAGACTTTAGAAAATCTCAAGGACAAATCTGGAAAGCCACAAAAATGTTCCAGTAAAACAATATTATGTACTACATACAACCTTACTACACTGTGCCATAGGAGGAGGACTGCTCCTAACTACTTATTCTTGAAATGTCCGTACATCAGGCGATTTTGGCGGCCGATCAACCAACCAATTTGATTACTATTATCAAATAGGCTGAAAATCGGTGCGACCAAGTGCAGGCCCAATCAACGATGCAACCAATTTTAGGCCGAAATTGGTTGCGTTAGTTGATTGCATCTGGTGCAAGATGGGCTGAAAATGGTTGCTCTGGTGTGTGGCAGTACGGCAGCCGACTTCGGAATGAGTGACAAAACGATGAAACCCCCACCGCTGCCACAATATATAAATGTGCCCCCCATGTGTGTGCATTATACATTACCAGTCCCATGTCAGCCTCCGTGCGGAGTCTGTAACCTCTGGGCGTCTCCATACATGCCACTTGCGCATAGCACGTTCGCTATGCGCCAGTGGCGTGTACGGAGAGCCGCCCAGAGGTTACAGACACCGCATTGAAGGCTGCCACAGGACAGGAAATGTATAAATGAACACACTGGGGGGGGAGGCACATTTATACATTGGTGGGCAGTGCGGGGCGGATGCTGCGGGCACAGCTGATTTCCTAAAGATTTCTTGCTGAAATCAGATGGAAATCGCCCTGCAGTATATGGGTAGCTTTGGCGAATCAGATTAGATTAGAGATAAATTTGTCTCTTTATCAAATCTGCCCGTAATCTCCAGATGTATGGGCGCCTTTAATTAAAAATCCTCCACCTCTTCTAGAATTCAAGAGTCCAATTACAAAATCCCCTCTAGATGGTACTTTACACCTACTAGACTTAGACAGATATACTGCAAGGCTGATCCCTTGTGCTGGGGATGTGGAAAGGAGTTGGGTACATTTATGCACATATTCTGGCATTGCCCTAGTATTGTGCCCTTCTGGCTGGCTTTACAGAAATACATTAAAATTCTTACGGATGGTGACTTTGTAAACAATCCTTCCTACTACCTGTTGCACAATACAAGAAAACCCATTAAAAAAATTCAGGAAATCGCTAAGCATCTTATCCAAGCTGCACACATACTTATTGCTCATCACTGGAAGTCAGCAATTGTAACTCCAACAGTCAATGGTTTGAGGAAATCAAGTTCATATGCCAAATGGAGAATCTGACACATGCTATATACGGCAGAGAGAAGGTGTGTAGCCAGACTTGTATACATTGGCATATGTTCTTGGAAACTGAGGACTACAAAGCAGCTGTGGCTTCCCCCTGACTGCTTTTGGTGGGATAGAGGGAGGGTAGATGCTCTTCTTGAGATTCAGTTTCCTTTAATCACCATACAGCCATTTTGTGGGTATGCAGGTATGGGGGGGGGGGGTTGATCTAAAAGCACCCTGAGGAGAAAAGCACACAGACAACAGGCGCTCTGATGGTGCAGTACGTCACAGAGAATAGAATACGTGAAATTATATAGTATATTGTCTTGTCACTTAACTGTCCCTCAGAGGGGCTCACAATCTAATCATAATAATAATAATACAGTACACACAACAGTACAATAAAATTCAAGTATCAGAGATGAGGGTGTGGTGCGTTAAAGGTATATTATCTGTTGTCTAATACACTAAGAGTCTGTGTGTAATGGATTGCGGAAATACCGCCGCGCGGTCTGACAGCGGGGCAGCTGTTTCCGCGTTCAGACCGGCGGTTTCCACACAGCAGCATGCGTCTGGTTTGTCTGAGCCCGGTAGTGCACACAGATGGAGAGCTACGTGCACGCGCGCGCGCTAGGAGGCAGGGCCTTTATGCCAATAGGAGAGGGATCAGCTGATCAGGACGATCAGCTGATCCCAGCGCAGTAGGTGAATGGCTGAGTGGGACTGGGCGGCGCTGAGGAGCGCTGCACTATATATATTTCTTGCCTGTCAGTTGCTGGTTGTCTGCCATTGCGAATACTAACGTGTGAGCACTCAGACCAGTCAGATCACACAGTGTGTTAGAACCAGGAGGACCTGGGAATGCACACTTAGCCAGATTACGTTTGTGTTATATGTTAGACCAGTTCCAGGGTGTTGTGACCACGGACCTCACACCCAAGCTTAGGGATACTGTGTCATTGATGTGTTATACTTTAGACCAGTTCCAGGGTGTTGTGACCACGGACCTCACACCCAAGCTTAGGGATACTGTGTCATTGATGTGTTCTACTTTAGACCAGTTCCAGGGTGTTGTGACCACGGACCTCACACCCAAGCTTAGGGATACTGTGTCATTTGATGTGTTATACTTTAGACCAGTTCCAGGGTGTTGTGACCACGGACCTCACACCTAAGCTTAGGGATACTGTGTCATTGCTGTGTTATACTTTAGACCAGTTCCAGAGTGTTGTGACCAAGAACCACACGCTCAAGCTTAAGGATACTGTGTCATTGCTGTGTTGTACTCTAGACTAGTTCCAGGGTGTCGAGAACAAGGAACTCACACCCCAGTCTAGGACTTTGTTATACTTATGTGTTATGACCATTTGCTCTGTCGACCTTTCTCTTGCTTTCTGATTCGGTACCTCTGCATATCTGCCTACCTGTTGCCAGACCCTGCCTGTACCCGGTTACCGAATCAGTCTCTCTCCCTCTGTACCTGATCTGCTCGTGTGTTGCCGACCTGGCCTGCCCAACCACTCTAGCTGTCACTCTCCCTGAGTGCTCAGTCTAACTGTACTAGCAGTAACACCATTGCACCAGGTGTCGGCTGCAACCAGGACTTCCGCTCCTCAGAGAGTCCTCTCTGCAGTACTACCAAGGGCTGTACCCCTTAGGAGTCCTCTGGCTGCAGTATAGTCTGATTCCCAGTATAGCAGGGAATCATTGTCTCCCAGGTTATCTCTATCCCCTCTCCTAGGAGATAGTTCACACACAGCCATAGGCCACCTGCTCCTCAGGTGTTCCATGCTCATAGTTTCTGCATCTCCCGCCCTACGGGAGATAGCCTACTGTTGCACCAAAACACTTACACATTACTAAATTACTAGGTGTCCACAGGTTAGTCATACTTGTATTATTGGTGATTCTGCAGATCATCAATAATCAGGTATACATTTGTATTCTTGGTGATACTGCAGATCACCAATAATCAGATTCTCTCTGTGTGCTGACACCGATCGTTACACTGTGTCTTTCATACCCATTTGGCCACAAATCTGCCATTCTGTTTAGTTCCCTTTCTACTTTCCTCTCTGTTTAGTTACTGATATACACAAACTTAAAGTGAACCTTAACTGAAAAAAAAAAATCTATAAGAGTTTCACTTACCTGGGGCTTTGACCAGTCCCCCGCAGCCGCCCTGTGCCCACAGTGTGCCGAAACCGATCCTTCGTTCCCCCGCCACGGCTTACTTTCGTTTCTGCCGACTGATTAGTCGCCGGTCCACTGTGCCTGCATGGCCCTTGCCATGCGTATCCTCGTACGCTGTCAAGTCAACAACTTCAATCTCCCTGCACTGCTGTCCATCCCAGACTCTCTCCTTTGGACACACTTAGGCATCATGTTTTTTGGACAAATTATAGTACAGTGGATGCTTGGTTTGCAAGTATAATTTGTTACAGAAACAGGTTTGTAATTCAAAGCAATTATATCAAAGTGAATTTCCCCATGAGGATTAATGGAAATATTTCATACAAAGTACAGTACTGTATAAAGTAAAAAGTCTAACAGAATCATTGCTATCTGTTGGCTCACCCAAACCTTTTTTTGTGTGTGTGGCTTTAACAAGGAACCTATACAATGACAGTTGCTTTTGCCCACTTTTGAGGATTTCATGGAAATGTGACATTGTACAGTCCCTACACTTAGATGAACCACTTTTTCCACCAGTACAGTATATCTACGTCATCTGTGGCATCCTCCAAGCCACGACGACGTAGATATAGCTTGGAGCCCTGCTGTGCACGATCGGGTGCGCTTCAGAGCGCACCCCCGGCACTATCAGCTGCATTACTAATTGGTGAAAGGGAACATGTTCCCCTGTAGCCAATTAGTGACACCCCGCGGCTGAACGATCACCGCTGTAGCCAACAGCGGTGATCCTTTACCTCTACCCCTCCGTGGCCAGATTGTTAAAAAAATGCCGCTGCTAGAATAGCTCATCTTACCTGGTTCCTACGATCATGCTGCAGCTCCAGCCTCCATTCACCGCTCTTCACGTAGCCCTGTGACGCTGTTGTTCGGTATCACAGGGCTTAGTGCATTGCAGTGAACGGAGGCTGGGGCTGCAGGATGATCACAGGAACCTGGTAAGGTGAGATATTCTCGTTGCAGGGGCATTTTTTTAACAATCTGGCCACGGAGGGGGATGGGTGTTAAGGGGGGGGGGCGCTAATCCTGGGGGCACATCTGCTATAATGGGAAGCGCTGATACCGGGGACACATTCTGGCTATAATTAGGGGAGCATTTGTGTATATATGTATGGGGGGTAGCAAATATGAAGACACATTTGGCTATACTGGGGGGGGGGGGCTGATATTGGGGGACACTTCTGGCTATACTGAAGGGGGCTGATACTGGGCGCAAATCTGGCTATCTATCCTTGGGGGGACAGGATACTGGTGGCATGTTTTTTACCTACTGCAGCACTTTTTATTTTTTACTAGAAATGAAAAAAAACAAAACAGAAATAATGCAATTTTTCAACTTTCTTCCTCTTTTTCTGTTTAAATGCATAGAAAATAAACATTTCTTGGGACAAAATGCCCCTCAATGAAAGTCAAGTTTGTCCTGGAAAAAATATCTAGATCATTTAGGTGTCGTGAGTAGAGAAAAAAGTTATGACTGTTTAAATAGGGACATAGCTAAAGCATCAAAACTCCCTGGTCCATAAGAGGAAAACAAGGTCTAGATGCGAAGTGGTTAAAGTACCATCGTGCAGCGCCAGAGAAGAACCATCGGCTCAGTTGTGATGACGTGACACATGCAAAAGACGTTGCTTGTATATCAAGACAACATTTAAAAAAAAATGTTTGCCTGTCTTGCAAAGAGCTCTTAAACCAAGTTACTCTCAATCCAAGGTTTTACTGTTTGTTATACACAGTAAATTTGCCTCCTTTTCCATGCTTACATCTAGATACCCTGGACTTGCACCCCATCCAGTTAGATATGTAAAATTATTCCATGTCCACAACTCTATAGGTAATCTGTATAACCTAGCTGGATTAAGTGTGGTTATCCTTCATTCCTGTATTTGATGTGGGAGTACCCCGAGCTCAAAACTTACTGGAGACAAGTGGTGAAATTTCTCCATGACAAAATGGGATACCCAGCAATGCTAACCTTTGTTATGTGTCTATTAGGAGTGATCTCCGAGGGTGGTCTCCACTCCAGCACTACAGCCTTTATGGCAGAGACACTTTTTTTCTACCAAGCAAGAAATAGCCTTGAGATGGTTGGCACCCTCTTCCACCACACTCTCAACAAGGCAGAAAAGAATTGTCTCCAGCCCACAAGACCACAGAAATAGGCATAAGTTATTTCACCTCACATGGGATAAATGGATGGACTAAAGTTATTGTGTGATTATCATTCATCTACTCATGTGGAAAGACAATTTCCTAAGGGGCTTTTATTGGTATATTTCTAATTGAATGCTGTGTTTTTGAGTTGCCTTACTTTAATGACTATATTATCCTCCCATTTGTGCATTTTTCTGGGAATACCCCGTTTGCTGAATTTTTAGATTGTGTATTGTATACTGATGGCCTTGTTGTATTGGTTCGGATTGTGTATTGACCGAATACACAAACTTTATTGGTTTAAAAAGTCAGTATACTGTGAGGCGATCCTGATCTCCCCCTTCCCTCTGTCATCACTCTTGTGGACCAGGCGTCCCACCCTGGACCACTCTCAGGCCATGTCAGTGATTTTGGAATCCATAGCTGGTTGGAGACCTTTATTTCATAGGTTAGGTCTTACTAAATTATTTTCCCTTGAAAAGTTAGTTTTTCTTAATAAAAGATTTTATCCCTGGATTGCACCTACTTTAGTTTCATGGTTGAACTGGGGTCTCCCTAAGGTAAAGGACCTATTGCAAGATGGTGCTCCCATTTCTTGGGATCAAGCTAGAATGAGGTTTGGTCTATGCCCCAGCAAATTTCTTCATTACAGCCAGTTGAGGCATTTTCTCTTGGTTTGCATTCACTCGGGTCTAGCCTTCAAGCCAGCTGCAGTTGTTTCGAAATTTCATTCCTATTCTCATAAGCCTGGTCTTATTTCTACAATATACATGGAGGTCTGGTACTTTACTTTAGAAGACATGACTCCGGCTATGCTGAAATGGCAGAATAGAGTCCAGTGCACTTGGACAACAGAAGAGTGGGATGATATATTTACAGGTTTGGCTAAATCTTTAATTAATTGCACTACTAAAGAGAGGGGTTATTGGATTTTTTATGATTAGTACAGGACCCCTTCTTTGTTGTGCAAGAGAGGTGTGTCCCCTTCAGACATTTGCTTCAGAGGATGTGGATTGAAGGCTGGCCAGGAACACTGTTCGTGGCAATGCTCAGTTGTCCGCCATCTCTGGGATGAATGTATTATTCTTACATCCAACATCCTTGAAGTTCAGATAGCACCAGACCTTTGGGTAGCCCTTTATCACAAACAAGCTCTTACCTTAGATAAATACCTAATTCAAATCTGTAATGTTACGGTGGCTGTTATAGCCAGGGAGTGGAAGTCCTCCTCATTAAGTATTGAGGCTGTGAAAAATAGACTTCAAGAACTTTACCTACTTGACATCCTCTTTCTTGCTGAACAAGAAAGAGGATTACTTCCTCAAAATGTGGTCTCTTTGGTCCGAATGGCGACTAGCGCACTAGAGTCATGGCTTCATCAATCATTCCCTAAGTATATGAACCTATTGTCCTCCCTTGCTGGTAGATCTTTTGGGGTGTCCCCCACCCCCTTTTTGCTCTGCTGACCTGGTGTAGTGTGTAGTTTTTTGTATCGAAGCCATATCAAAACAGATAGGCTTTTCAATGTACTCTCACAATGTACTCTGATTTATTGAGTTTTATCTCATGGCTGCATGTTAATATCTTGTACTTGGCAACTTGCCTAATCCCCATGCTCCCATCTAGTGACTGACTGAGCATTACCTGGTACTCATACTGTGCTGCATGATCTGGTCTTTCTTGTATTCCTGTATTGTCATATTGCTGTATGTCACCCCTAAATATTGTCTGTAACCTAAACTAATGTACTGCGTAATATGTTGGCACTTTATAAATTCAATAAATAAATAAAATAAATAAATAATTGTACTCTCTGCAATTCTGTATCATGATTTAATGTTCCAATAAACATTTGTTGAAAAAAAGAGTCAGTACACTGTATAAAATAGTTAAAGGAGCATTAACAATACATGTAACTCTTGGGTAAGTTGGCCAGTAGTCTAGAAAAGGCCAATGTGATACCCTGATAACCAAAAAAAAAAAAAAAAGAGAGAGAGAAAAGCTGTAGTGTCCCCTGTGCTTATCCACCATTTATGGTGATGTCTACAGATTTTCTGATTGGAAGAAGTGCCTCAAACAACATGGAGATTCCACAGACATCTGCAGATCAAGCATTCTAGTAGGAAAGGCAGAGTCAATCAACGTTGTCTGAGCATTAACACAGAAATCATAGAACAAGGTGTGTGGAGATGGGCGAATGAAAACAATGTAGTTACATGTACTCACCACATTTCTCATCAAATAATACTTCAACCTTTTGCTTCAAGTCTGTAATTTTAGCATTCCAGGCCTCTAAGGAAAACAAAATAAAATGACAATTGGCAGTATTGACTCTTATATACTGTCTATAAGTATCTCAGGAACAATAAAATATTTGCAATTATTTAAGCTAAACAGTACAGAAGTTAAAATAGGTCTTGTCTCATTGTCTGTACAAGATATCTGCTGTGGAATAATGTACTTGTTGCAGTAATTTTTTTTTACCTGTTCCCTGTATTTAGGAATGTTTTATAGCCACACAGTTTTATGTGCTCTAATTAGTCATCAGTGAACATTACATTACAATCTGATTGCAGAGAATCTGTGCTAGGGCACTGTCTGCATGGAGTTTGGATGTTCTCACCGTGTCTGCGTGGGTTTCTTTCAGCCACTCTGGTTTCCTCCCAATCCCCAAAACACACAGATAAGTTAATTGGCTTCCCCCTACAATGGACATATGATTATGGTAGGGATTAGATTGTGGGTCGCTCTGATGTACAGTTAGTGACAAGAAGACTATATATATATATATAGTATATATATATATATAAATACTAAATAGTAATAATAGTTCAATTTAGTTACAGGACTGTACATACAAGTAAATGTTTAAATTACTGCAGAGGATATAATATGCTTTATTACAGTAAAAATCACATTTACATAAAATGAAAGACACAGACTGTTAGGCACTCAGAGTGACAAAGTTCGATGGAAGTTGGCACTGGATGGCCGGAGAATCACATTCATGGATAGCAGAACATGGGTAAATTTTACATTACAAGTACATGTTCTCAAATTTCAAATGCTGTTTGTATTCATTTGTGGCACACAGGACCTTCAGTAACATTGGCCTGGGCTCAAGGACAACTGAAGAATACCAAGTACTAGCTGAAGACAAACCATCTCAGCATGTCCATCAAACATGCCAACTGCTATGTCCAAAACATATTGCTTAAAGTAATACATAAAGCAAACATGACAACTATGAAAATGTAGTTGGATTGCAAGAAAACATGAAAAGATTGTTCAGAATGAAGAAAAAAAAAAGTCCTCTCCAACTCTTTACATAAGTTTGGACTGCGAGTCATTTTCAGAGAAAACAAACTAACTTCAGTTGTGTGTATTTGATTCTAAAATATATGAAAGTCTAATGTTTATCAGTACATTACAGAAAATAATGAACTTTATCACAATATGCAAATTTTTTGAGAAGATCCTGTACATTGTTAAGCTGCCCATGTAGGCAGAATTATGTGGGACAAACAAAACACATGCTGAAATTACAGTACGTATTCAAAAAACATTGGTCTACGATTCAATTGGTAGAAAGAGATTGGAAAAAGTATTTAACCCCTATTGCTGAACATGGCCTCAAAGTACATGGGGGCAGCACAAGTGGTTGCTCAGTCTGTGGTCTTCAAAAAGTTTTTCTTTCCCCAGAGGTGGGGATATAATACAGTCTTTATTGAGAAATGAAACAAGGTGGATATATGATATGGGATCTCTTCAGCCAGCAGGTATGAATGAGGAGTTTACTTTCATTGTTTTTTTTTTAAGATAAACAATTTTGTGTTCGGGCAAGGCTTAGTGAGTAGGTCTTATCAGAGGTTTGTTAGTTTGTATATTGCACTAAGTGGGGGCCCCAGGTTGACTAAGGGAAGTGGATAGCGGGGGACCCTAGGATGAAGTGTACATACCCCCTTGTCACTACATGTGGTTGGCTAATTTGATGTGCATGCCCTTGGTCTGGCGATGGGTCCATGGTGAGTGGACCCCTGCTACAGCAAGTTTACAACACGTGTTTGACCTGGCTCACCTTCCTACTTTCTTGGGATATGATTCTAGTCATATATTTTATTCATTTATATATTATTCCTTACTTAATTGGCACTTGGAAGGTTTTTGTGAGTAAGCCCATTTTGGAAATCTTTATACTACTTGGTGTACTGTGTGAGGTGAATAAATGGTCCCTAAATTTATATATACATATATATAATATATGATGTACTAATATCCCTCGATCTATTCAACATGGAATGGTTAAGAGTCAGTTCGCTGGGCTACTTTGATCTGGATAACTCGCTTCATCATGTGGCCCTTGTCTTGTTTGTTTGCCTTGTCTGTGTTTAGACCCTGGTCTGCTATCACTGTGGTTTTTGGGGTTTTTTTTTTTTTTCGGTCGTTAGAAGACCTCATCTGATGGACCTTGAAATTGATCGATCCACTTATATGAGTAAGCCGTGCAATTGGACTATTTCTTTTGTCTTTCTGTCCCTTGATGGAAGACTTTATTGCATTGGACTCTGTTCCTCTCCATAATCCCTTATTTATCGTGTCAAAGGATCAAGTCAAGCGAAAGTTTGGGCAACCTTGTTAATCGTCATGTTTTCCTGTATAAATCGTTGGTTGTTATGATAGAAAATGTCAGTTAAATATATCATAAAGGAGACAAACACAGTGATATTTGAGATGTGAAATGAAGTTTATTGGATTTACAGAAAGTGTGCAATAATGGTTTAAACAAAATAAGGCAGGTGCATAAATTTGGGCACCACAAAAAAGAAATGAAATCAATATTTAGTTGATCCTCCTTTTGCAGAAGTTACAACCTCTAAACGCTTCCTGTAGGTTCCACTGAGAGTCTGGATTCTGGTTGAAGGCATTTTGGACCATTCCTCTTTATAAAACATCTCTAGGTCATTCAGGTTTGATGGCTTCCGAGCATGGTCAGCTCTCTTTAACTCACACCACAGATTTTCAATTATATTCAGGTCTGGGGACTGAGATGGTCATTCCAGAACGTTGTACTTGTTCCTCTGCGTGAATGCCTTAGTTGATTTTGAGCAGTATTTAGGGTCATTGTCTTGTTGAAAGTTCCAGCCCTGGCGCAGCTTCAGCTTTGACACCGATTCCTGGACATTAGTCTCCAGAATCTGCTGATACTGAGTGGAATCCATGCATCCCTCAACTTTGACAAGATTCCCAGTCCCTGCACTGGTCACACAGCCCCACAGCATGATGGAACCACCACAATATTTTACTGTAGGTAGCAGGCATTTTTTCTTCGGAATGCTGTGTTGATTTTCCTCCATGCATAACGCCCCTTGTTATGCCCAAATAACTCAATTTTAGTTTCATCAGTCCACAGTACCTGTCCAAATGTCCTTTATCATACCTCAAGCAGCTCTGTTTGTGCTGTGGGCGGAGAAAAGGCTTCCTCTGCATCACTCTCGCATACAGCATCTCCTTCTGTAAAGTGTGACAAATGGTTGAACGATGCACAGTGACTCCATCTGCAGCAAGATGATGTTGTAGGTCTTTGGTGCTGGTCTGTGGGTTGACTCTGACTGTTCTCACCATTTCTTCGCTTCGGTTTATCCAAGATTTTTCTTGGTCTGCCACTTTGAGCCTTAACTTGAACTGAGCCTTTGGTGTTCCATTTCCTCATTATGTTCCTAACTGTGCAAACAGACAGCTGAAATCTCTGAGACAGCTTTCTGTATCCTTCCCCTAAACCATGACGGTGAACAATCGTTGTTTTCAGGTAATTTGAGAGTTGTTTTGAGACCCTCATGTTGCTACTCTTCAGAGAAAATTAAAAAAGGAGGGGAACTTTACAATTGACCCCCTTAAATAATCTCTCATAATTGGATTCACCTGTGTATGTAGGTCAGGGGTCACTGAGCTTACCAAGCCAATTTGAGTTCCAATAATTAGTTCTAAAGGTTTTGGAATCAATAAAATGACGACAGTGCCCAGATTTATGCACATGCTTAATTTTATTTAAACAATTATTGTGCACTTCCTGTAAATCCCAAAAACTTAATTCCACTTCTCAAACATCACTGTGTGTGTCTCCAGTATGATATATTTAACTGACATTTTTTATCGTAACAACCAACGATTTAAACAGGAAAATTATAACGATTAACAACGTTGCCCAAACTTTCGCATCCCACTGTCGATGTGCTGTGTCACATTATATTATATATTGGCGATATGTGTGAGTTCTTCTGTGTATATTTAGCGATTTCCTCCCCTATTCTATTTTCTCCCTTTTTCCAATATTCCTTTTCTTTATTCTTTAAGTTTCACTCATGGTATTCTTTTAATATCTCACATTTCCGCGGCCCGTAGATCACGCATCATGTTTAATACAAACATTTGCGAGCATTCAAAATAGCCAATTGCTAAATGCAGCAATCCTTTTTGGCCAAATTAGGCACCGTAGGTCCGGGAGTAGCAAGGCGCGTCTGAGTTGCGCTAGCATGGCTACGCTACGTCATGCCCCTCATTTCTTTGCGCAGTTGTCACTTCTATTTATACCAGGCAAGATACTTTGCAGCCCTGAGGAATCCAACAGTGTTTGGTGAATCACAAAAGCCGATGGCAGGGGGACACGGCGACACATCCATTACCTGGTAGGACTCTTCTGTCCCCTGTGGACACTGGTCTCATGCACTCTTCACTACTCTTTATCCTTATTGGTCCTTATTTCACATGCTCTATTGATCAGGGTGCTGCTTTCACGGTTCACACTGAGCACCCTTGCTATTTTCTCTCCTCTACTCTTGGGCTCATTCTTTTATTTCCTACTTTGGTGAATCTTCCATTACTATGACATTCTGTGGGATGTCGTTTACCTATAATACTTAAACATTGGCAATGTTTGCACAGGTTTATTTGCCACTTTGCACAGCTTTGACATGCAATAATACTTGAATGTGATTTGTCACTATATTTTTATATTCTAAATTGTTTATACTGTATATCAGCATTCCACTTTATCACATTGTCCTCCAGAATTATATAAATTGTGGATTTACTATTACTTTTATTGAACATATAGGCATCATTCCTTATTGGGAAGCCCCTCCTCACCAATTTGATGTTTTTAGTTTTATCTGGAGTTGTTGAATAAAATCTATATCAGTTATAATATTATCCTGTGTGGTGCGGTACTTTGAGGTTTATGCTTTTGTTTGAGAGGTGGCTGTGACACAAGACAACTCATTGAGTGTTCCTGGTCCCAGTCATCTTTGAACCGGATCTTCTTCCTGCTTTCCACTGTCACCCAACAATGACTAACGGTGAATCCTCAGCGCCACCAGCCCACAGCGTCTGAACAATATACTTGTAATTAGGTAGTTGCCCTTCCAATCAAGGATGCTCCCATTACTGCACAGTAGTGCACCCAGAAAAGGTGGAAATCAATAAAAATGCAGGTCAAGATTACAAACAAAGGCTTTCTGGGAGTGAGAATAATATTTTCTAACTATAAGTTTGGTCTGAACTTTGTGCTCAGGGTTCTAATTTAATATCTTGACTTGCTGGGGCAGCACATTTCAGATGAACATCGAAGAGAGAAACGAAGAAAGGGTATTCCTGGGACAAGATCAGGAGAATATTTCTGTCCACGAGTCATGGTCACTCCGAATATTCAACATCCAGTCACACAGTACACTTGTACCATCATAAGAAGGCAGCTCTGCTAAAGGCAATATAGACTTTTCATTCATTTACAGGTAAAAATCTGTAGGAATTAATGTTTTGTGTTTAGTGTTACGTTAATAGAAAATAGGCTTCTAAGTTTACATACTGTATAATGGTTATTATGACAAGCTATGTATTCTAAAACTAATCCCATCCATTAATTATTGGCCAATAAAAATAAAAGTTAATAAACCTAAGGAAAGAATATTGAAATAGGCTTATGCTATGTTGTACTACAAGCCAACTACTCGAATCAATAAAACATTAGCATTAATTCTTACCAAATGAGAATTCTTTTGCTCGCTGTTTGCAAGTCACCGTGGCACCATTAGTTTGTGGGGAAGGACTCAAAGCATTTGTCTGTTCTGTGTAAAATAAGGAAAATATCACAGTTTTAACAAAAACAAATCATGGAAGGTTTAATTTTTATTTAGGTATAAGACACTGCAGTTTACTTGCAGCTGAATACAGTATATGGCCTCAACCGACAACTGAGAGCTCAGATTCAAATCACCCTGTTTAATGCAGGCCTGAACTCAGAACTTCCTCTCTGCTCTAAAATATACGCAACAGCATAATAACCTTTAAACAAAAACATTTCTTTGTTACAGCTGATACAAATCCTAAAATAAATCTGCACTGTTTCTACTTTCTGATTCATAGAAACTGACATATTGTTAACATCCTGTGCTTTCAAATGAGTTTATCTGCCATCTCTGCCAAGGCAGTCATGTGACATGGGAGAAATCCAATTACAACTTGTGATTAGACACACATGAGGGGGAATTAAACAGGCTAAACTCTGAATACACGCAGAGTGCATTTCTCTATGTTTACCTTCTGTCCTGTGCAAGAGGTCCACATTAAGCATTCGGACAGCCCCACTAGGGCCTCCTAAATGACCCAGATGGGACAGGGGCCAGGAAACATTCATGAGCGTAAAGTGAACCCAAAGTGAGAGTGATATGGAAGCTGTCAAATTTATTTCCTTTTAAAAAATACCAGTTGCCTGGTAGTGCTGTTGGTCTTCTGGCATCAGTAATACTGGACTGGCTCATCCAGTCAGACTTGAGTGAGAGCACTTGATCAGCATACTTGTTAAAAGTCTATGGATAAAAGAATTAAAGCCATAGGATCGGGGGAGAGCCAGGCAACCTGAATTGTTTAAAAGGAAAAAAAATATGCTGGGACTCTGATCTATATACCGGTCTAGTGTTCCATGCTGCATAGCTGAGCAGTGTGGCAGCAGAGCTGGAGGACCTGAGATGAACAAAGATACAGAGGACAGGTGAGTAGAGCAGGAACTTATGTGGCAGCAAGCCTTGTGAGAATGGACATCGTCTGTTCTCATGGGTTTGCATTGATTCTGTTAGCATCCTCTTTGTTATTGATACAGGAAGAATTGTGCAGGTTCAAAATTTGCATTCCGCTTACCGCAATGGATCAAATGGAATCCGTTACAGACTGACAAGTGTGCACGGATCCTACAAATAACATAGGATCTGTGAACGTGTCAGTCTCTCGGATACGGAAATGGTAAATTTTTTTTGCTAGTGGGAACGGGGCCTAACACAGGCATGAAATGGAGAAAATAATATAAATAAACCTAGCTATTCTAATTTCCTGTTGTATAAGTTTGAAGTCATTTTGTTCACAATAATTGTCTGTTCCAATAGAGAAGAAAATACAGGTGGGCAACTATTCTTCTTTATATCTTCAAGAAGAACATGTTTTCAGAAATGTTCCTGCTCCACCATCAATAAATAATCCTGACACTATGGATATTACCGTATATTACGGTGTATAAGACAACTGGGCGTATAAGGCCCGGTTCACATTAGCGGTTGTTTGCCAAACGGACCGGATGACCTGACCGGATCCGGACCGGATCCGGATCGGAACCGTACGGTTCTGATCCGGATCCGATCCGGATCCGGTCAGGTTGCATCAGGTGTCCATCAGGATGCGATCCGGATCCGTTTGGCAAAAGTTACGTTAAAAACAAAAAAAATGTTGGGGTCTGGGAGGTCAGCAGAAGGGGGACCTGTGGAATCAGGCCCTCTGCTGTTTAGCACTCACCTCCACCTCCGACATGCTGCCAACATCTCCGGATCCGGATCCAGCTGTGCTGCTCCACTCCAAAATGCTTGCCCATGTGTCCCCATCCAATATCGCCGCAACAATCCCCATAAGAAGTGGGGTAGAACATCCGGATTTCTCAGCCAGTGTGTTGTGCGCTCTCCGGTTCCCATTGGTTTGTATTGGCCGGATGGTGCAGTCCGGCTCCGCCCCGGATACGGCTGCCGGAGGAGCTGGATGAAAAAATAGCGCATGTTGGAACGGAGGCCGGAGTCCGGATCCGGCCCGGATCCGGTCCGACTCCGGTTCGGCAGAACGGACGCATGTGAACGGACGCATAGGCTTTCATTGCTATGCCGTGCGTCCGTTCTGTCCGTTCTGCAAGCGGTGCGGCTCCGGCACGGCGATTCCGGAGGGCCACCGCAAGTGTGAACCGGGCCTAAGACGACCCCCCAACTTTTCCAGTTAAAATTTATTTTTGGGGATGTACTCATAGTATAAGACTACCCCTCTACTGTATTGTATGTACTAGTGCTATACTGTATAAACAGGTACAGATACTGGTGCTGTACTGTGTGCAGTACCCAGTATACAACAACCAACCAATCACGGCAAGCAATGTACCTTACCGGCGATTGGCTGGTTGTTGTATACAAAGCCTGCTTGGATTGGTCAGCAATCCCTGTCTCCAAGACTACTTGTACAGCACCGCCCTTGCTGCTTTCATACGGTTGCTGCATACAGCAGGGATGCAGCCACAGACGTTTTTGTGCTCCCTCCCACCCTATGTGGCAACCGCAGATTCTCCAGTCCGGTTCGAAAGTTTCAGCACCTGCCCTATAAGACGACACCCGGCGTATAAGACGACCCCTGACTTTTGACTGATTTTTTTATTTTCCTGGGTTAAAAAGTAGTCTTATACGCCAGAATATACAGTACTTAAAAGGAGGGCACAACCAATAGCCAACTAAAGCCAGATATTTACCTCAACTGTTTTATTGTAAAGCAAATTGGTATTGGAGAACAAGGGCTGCAATTACAGAAAAACAGGCAGCTTTACTTGTACTGAAAATCTATTAATCAGTTTACCACAAACCTGGCAAGGCAGCGTGTATATATGAGAACCAGCAGAAGATGACAGATTTAGGTAGAGAGGGGACATGGGAAGAATTCAAAATAGTCCATTCCAATGTTGTTACTAATTAGCAATAACTGAAAAATAAAATTAACTTCTAAAGGGAAAAAATACAATAGCAGCATGCATTAAGGTACCAATAATAATAATAATTAAAATAATAAAAATACAATCTTGATTATGCAGTCTTACCACTTCTAGGTAATATGAGGGGCTACCTAAAGTATCCATTCAAAGTATATTCACTCAGGTTACTTAAACCTCGGAAGAAGCGCGTTACGGTGCGAGACGATAGTCAGGCACGTCCCACGGAGCACCCACTACATTCATGCCACATGGTATGTGAATTTATAAACTTATGTTTGCTTTGTGCCTTGTATGGCTCCTAGCATGACCATGAGTCCTTATCACAGAATACCAATAAATGCACGAACAGTGCCGGATTTCTTTGCTTTGTTTTCCTTAAATATATCGGAGCATGTGGAGGTCAAACGAAATCACAAAATCATGGTACCACATTGCCTTAATCCAGCAGAAAGCCTACCCCAAGCAGGATCACTAAATTAACTATGACTAAGGACCCAGGTGGGTCGGAAACGCATCAGCTCTTGCTCTAAATTACATTGGTTAAACTCCAGACTGAGAAATGATCATCTATGCAAACTATGATGAAAACCATTTAATGACAAATAAAAGCAGCTATGTTATGAAATATACAAAAATAAGGAAGTCGCTCTGCTGCTTGACAGAGGACAATTGCTAAGGTTTGAGACAATACAGTATTGTAATTTATATGTCATTCTTACCTTCATCTGTAGTCTCCACTGGACTCTGTTTACTGTCCAAACTCTGAGCAGCTGCAAAATAGTTATTTCTTAGATCCCATTCACAAGTATAAGCTCTTAGGTACTACATAGAAACTTTGGATATAAAATGAACTGATGTGTTTTTTTTTCTGTTGAAATCAGGTATACTGGTACCCAAGTTGGGCACCATTTGTGTAATAGCTCACAAAATTACCATGCACCCCCTTGTCCCAGTAACAAGAAGCAAAGTGAATTCTAAACTGTGATGCAGAAAGATAATTTTCTTTGGCCAGTCTTACTTTATTTTTAAAGCTGGATTACAGATATTTTCCTGTGCTCCAACAGATCAGCCACACCATTATAAGTTATAAAAGCAAACTCTTTTTTTAGTGTTTGAAAGTTATTAGATTTAGTTTCATTTTGTCCTTAGAGATTTATCAGTCACTGAGCTGTGCGGTGCTGAGCTACTGCACTGACCTCTGCTAAAATGACTCTAATCTCTGATTGCAGAAGATAAAAGTATAATTGATAGCAGGGTGCTTCTGTTTGTAAAGGTGAACTGATTATAATTGTATTTTTCTGGCTGCAAAGCCAGGTTAACCTTTTTAGCATGAACCCCAAATCAAGTTCTACGTTAATGAAAAAAGTTTCTGGGAGCAGTAATCCTGGGAAGGGGAGTCTGTGCAGGGGCTGATGCAGACCTCTCTGGGATATCTTTTTCCTGCTTTTAGGGTCTAAAAGCACATGACAAAATTGTATTGCTTTTAGACCCTAAAATCAGGAAAGAATCGTACCGCCAGGGAGGTTATACTATATATTGAATTAACCACTTGATGACTGAGGGTTTTTTCCCCTTGTGGACCAGAGCAATTTTCACCTGTTAGCGCTCCTCCCTTTCTTTCGGTAATAACTTTGCAGGGCCGTGAATATACTGCACGGCGTGCAGCAAGTAGCTAATATGCAAGAAGGCTGCTTTCACACTAGCTGTTGTGACAAGGTGGGGATGGGGGTGGGGGGGAGATTATGATTTTCACATTTTACATTATCTTGCATCAAAGGCAGGTAGGGTAACCATATAGTCAATAAGGGTATTGGTGGACAGCCTTTTAAAATGTACGTTTATGCCAGGCTGTACTTCGACTATAAGTAAAAAGCACACTATTCTACATGACCACAACAGTAACATTTGTAATCATTTACTCTAACATATGAGGGACCCTGATACTTAATTAAGATACAATTAGTACTGCTGAGAGGTATCAAATATAACTTAGGCGGAATTGTTTAGATTTCAAGGTTATGTCAGTATCAAAATATAAAATTAAGCCAAAGTAAACCAAAAGATGAAAACTAAATATCTGAAAGGACAAAATGTTTTACTTCAGTTTAAAAACATTTTCACCGCTGTCTTACCTTCAACATTTATTTTGCTGACGAGATCAGGAGGTATATGGGGTGTTACAAGTTCAGGCCTTTAAAAAGATGAAACAGATGTCATTATCTGGGAAAATGCTATTTAAAAGTTCTCAGCTTGCATTGTTACATTAAAATAACTTACTAATTACATATTGCAAAGTACAACTCCAGACAGTAGTATTATATAAACTTTGTTTAAAAGGTATAAAATAAAGTGGAAAATGTATACTGATTTTTTTTTAAAGTACTAGTACACAACAAGTTCAAATTCTGTAATGAACTCAGCTGAGTATTGTATATTACACATAATGCATAAATTAACTTGATATCCATATAGCCCTAAAGATGAACTATAGTCCAACTTTTTATCCTGCTACTGTAATGGTCTGATTAAATTAACAAGCTGAAGGGATTCTATAGATAGCATAGGATCCATCAACATGACTCTTTGTCTGTAGGTCTCCATTGCAGATCACGGTCTGATTTCGACCCTAGCCCGATAGGAACAATCATATAGGAACAATCTCTTGCTAAAAGTAAACATTAGATAAGTGCATAAGTTGGCTTTTACTTACCAGGGGGCTTCTTTAAAGAGAACTTGTACTGAGTAAAATTATTTAAAATAAACACATGAGGTTACTTCAAATGAACATTACATAGTTACCTTGCCATCAGTTCCTCTCAGAAGCTCACCATTTTCTTCTTACAGTGACCCCTTCCAGTTCTTACAACATTTTGTCAAAACTGAAATATATCAGTTGCTGTCAGTTATATATCGGTTGCTGTCAGTTACAGCTGAGAGGAGAACTGATGTGTGCATGTTTCCCTATGGCTCAAGTGGGCGATGTTACAGTTTAACAGTGTGCTGACCAGGGAGCTGTTATGGGGTAATGGCCATTTTCAAAATGGAGGACGGAGAATCCCATTGATCACAGTGGACAAACAGGACGCAGGAGAGGAGAAAGAAATTGAGGAGTAGACTACACAGGAGGTAAGTATGACTTGTGTATGGTTATTTTGACTTTTATTTTCAGTTCAGGTTTTCTTTAAGTTCTACATATTCTGTTGGGTTCCTTGGTGTCCTCAAGCACGGTCGAGGAGGCAAGCAGCCGAAACCACACATATACAGTAGTCTGTCACTACTGGGGCTCACAGCGGCATAATGGAGGGGACGAGGAGGACCCAGAGGGACATAGCAGACTACATGGGACTGGAAGAAGCCCTAGGTAGGTAAAAAGCCCATTTGTCTCAGATTTACTTTAATGAAAAAAGAAAGTGCCTTTAGGTCACTGTTTATAGTTGAACCATCTATGTCTAAAAAAAAACCCGTAACCACGAATTGAACTTTATCCCAATCAGTAGCTGACTGCCCTTTCACATGAGAAATATTTTTCTTTTCACAAACGGATAATAAGGGGGCTCTGTTCGGCTGATATTGTGGTTAAACCCCTCCCACAGTGTGATGTCAGGACCATGGTTCTGACATCACACTGTGGGAGCCTTGCTGTTTACAGCCGATTCCAACTGCCATAAAAGCAAGCAGCATCTCCTTCCATTGACATCACCTGCCAGCAGTAAAGATGTTACCATGTGATAAATGTCAGAATGTAAATCAGGGAGAGGAAACATTTTACAATGAGCAAACACTGACTAAATCATTTATACATAATTATTTTTAAAAAGTAAGCACTTTTTTATTTCATTATTTTCACTGAAGTTTCTCTTTAACCATTTAGGGACAATGTAACGCATTAAAACGTCATGTTCGCCGCTATTAATGGCAACAGGACGTTTTAATAAGTTACATTGTAACTCTGCTGCTGTGTGCGAGCGGGCGTGCTCCCGCTGCGCGCGCACGTCGGGTCCCGCGGCTTGGTGATTGGACCAGGGAATCACATGGTCCCTGGGCCAATCAAGTGCCAGTAACAAGGCAGATCATTGTTACAAGCCAGTAACAATGATCTGTCCTGTAGTGTCTGTAAACAAAGTTGCTTTCTCCCTCCCAGCTCATCTGTCACCTCAGACTGCTGTCAATCAGCATTCAGAGGTGACAGGAGCTGTGAGGGAGAAAGACTGTGATTGTGGTAGGATTTTTATATTTTTAAATAAAATTTTATCCCCATACTTTTTTATTAACCCCTTATCTTCCCCCTCCTTTGCCATTTACTGATTTTCTGTTTTATTTTAGTACTTTTTAGTACTTCTTAGTACTTTTCTGTACTTCTTCACCCCTCTTTTACCCTTTCTCTGATATTTCTATCTATACTTTCTTTCTATCTATATCCTTTTTTTCATCTTCATAAAAAAAAATAAAAAAAAAAATAAAAATAAAATCTTTCTGTTATTGATCAATTGCTCGGTTGATCGATCGATCTGTCTGTCTATCCCATCCATCCATCCCATCCATCCATCCCATCCATCCATCCATCCATCCATCCATCCATCCATCCATCCATCCATCCATCCATCCATCCATCCATCCCTCCCTCCCTCCCATCCATCCATCTATCTATCTATCTATCTATCTATCTATCCCCTTTGCTTACTATGGCGAGGAGACTGTATTCTGTTGAGGAGGCAGCCGCCTTCCTCCAGCAGAGCAGCAGCAGTGGGGACGATTCAGGGAGCGAATGGCACCCAACGAGCAGCAGCTCTGAGTCAGATTCTGACAGTTCAGAGAGCGTTGGGCAGCCATCTCGCCGCTTCAGGAGGGATGATGAGTCCACTGGTGAGGGCCCTTCAGAAATCCACCGCAGGGGGCTCGGTGGGTAGCACAGCTGCAGCTAGCAGCACAGGCCAGAGGGGAACCACTGTCCAGGGCCCTTCAGATGCCACCGCAGGGGGCTCAGTGGGTAGCACTGCTGCAGCTAGCAGCAGAGGCCGAAGGGGAGCCAGGCAAAGGCAGGTACGCCCACCGGTACCTGAGGACATAATTCGGGGCACCTGGTCACCCGCTAACCTTGTAGCACCCAACATCCCGCCTTTTACAGGGGCAAGCGAAATATTAGTGCCCACTGACAACTTCGGGCCTGCTGACTTCTTCCAGCTCTTTGTGGGTGATGATTTGCTGCAGCACATTGTGGAGCAAACTAATTTGTTTGCGCAGCAGTATATTGCCCAGAAGCCCACCTGCTATTTGGCTGAGAAATGGGAGCCCACCACCATACCTGAGCTAAAGGTGTTTCTGGCCCTAACACTACACATGGGCATACTCCAACAGCCAGAAATAAGACTGTACTGGTCTAAGGACTTTATGCACGCAACACCCCTGTTTCCAGCTTCCATGAGCAGGCAGCGCTATGAGGCTCTTATGAAGTGCCTGCACTTTGCCGACAATTCGGACAATGTCCCCAAAGGTGATCCTGGACATGACAAGCTTTTTAAGCTGAGGCCCATCCTCACCCACCTCAGTACAAAATTTAGCGAGGTGTACACCCCAGAGAGAGAGGTTGCAGTGGATGAATCCCTCCTACCCTTCCATGGCAGATTAGGGATAAAACAATACATTCCAAGTAAGGCTGCCAAGTATGGGATAAAATTTTATAAACTATGTGAGAGCAGCACTGGCTACACCTATTCTTTTTTCCTGTATGAGGGCAAAGATAGCCATTTGCAACCAGCTGGGTGCCCACCATACATGCCAACCAGTGGGAAAATTGTGGTGGAACTAGCCAACCCACTCCTCCACCAAGGCTATCATTTGTACGTGGATAACTTCTACACCAGCATTCCCCTTTTCAAATTTTTATATTCTGCAGAGACTGGTGCCTGTGGGACAGTGAGGCCAAACCGCAAAGGCCTCCCACCACAGGTGGTTAATAAAAAATTATCGAAAGGGGAAACACACAGTCTCAGAAGTGGTGAGCTCCTGGCTATAAAATTCAGGGACAAGAGAGACGTCATGGTCCTGACTTCAATTCATAATGAAGAAGTGGTTCCTGTCACAACCTCCAGAGAGCGGATCGAGAAGCCAATGGCATTGGTCGACTACACAAAAAATATGGGTGCGGTGGATCTTGCGGACCAAATGCTCTCCTACTACTTTTTTTTTAAAAAAAAAAGAGGGCCTGGTACAAAAAAGTTTTTTTTTACCTCCTGCAGATGGCCATGCACAACGCATTTGTGCTTTATAAAAAGAAATGCCACGGTGACAGCTACCTCCCGTTTATGCGACAAGCTTTAAGATCGCTGATCAATGAAAGCGTACACCTTATGGAGGAATTCAATCCAATGCAACTGGATGGAGCAGTTCGCCTAAGGGGAAAACATTTTCCTGCCCTGATCCCCCCGAACCCAATTAAGGCGAAGCCACAGAAGCGATGCCGGGTGTGCACCAAGCACAAGAGGCGGAAAGACAGCAGATACCACTGCCCAAAGTGCCCCTCACAGCCGGGACTCTGCGTTGCCGGCTGCTTTGAGGCATACCATACCCTCAGCAGCTATTAGACTTTTTTTTTTTTTTTTTTCCTTCTTCATTACCCTAAATTTTCACTGGACTTTTTCCTCTCTACTTTTATTTGCCACTTACTGTCCCTCAAAGGAGCTCACAATTACCACTAGTTAACATTACCACCTTTTTTGGGGATGTGGGAGGAAACCCAGAAGCTTAGAGGAAACCCAAGACTCCTACAACCTGCAAATAGTTTTTTTCCCATTTGGACTTGCTGCTGCAAGGCGAGAGTGTTCGCCACAAGACTTTACTCTGCAGACCACCCCCCATCTTCTGACCACTGGCTTGCCTTGGCGTATGACCTCTGGCCTTTCTCCATCCTGCTAGACCTGCAATGGTGAGTTCCAATGTATCTGTCATTCATGTTATGGATAGTGATTTAGGCCTCACTTAAATTATTCTATTTGCAACGGAGTAGGCCTGAGTCTCTAGTTTTCAGAATGGTAACATTTGTGTCTTTTATTGAATGGTCTTACACTCCTGGGGCTTTGAGAAGAAAGAATTACATTGTTGCATTTGGTAAAAAAGGGCCTTAAAAAGTACATTGGCGCTGCTCATGATTAACAGTGTATTATGTGGCCAAAACACTATCTGATGATGTGTGTAGGGTATCATTTTAACCGTGACAAGCAAGAGAAGAGAATTTGGGGTGTTTGAGAGATTATGCATATGTCATTTGAATTGTTGTTGTGTGCCAAAGTAAAAAAAACTGTCAAAAAATACAATTTTCTAAGTTGCGGTGCAATTTCAGCAAAACCGTACAAGTGCAAATGTTACAAAATATGTATATTTGGGTAGGTCTGGTTCTCTAGTTTTCAGAATGGTATCATTTATGACCTATATCAAATGTTCTGAGACACCAGGGGTTTTTCTAGGAAAGTATGACTGTATTGTTTCTGGTGCAAAAAATGGCCTTGAAAAATATATTGGCGCTGCTCATGATTAACAGTGTATTATGTGGCCAAAACATTATCTGATGATGTGTATAGGGTATCATTTTAACCGTGACAAGCAAGAGAAGATAATTTGGGGTGTTTGAGAGATCATGCATATGTCATTTGAATTGTTTTTTCATGCCAAAGTAAAGAAAACTGTAAAAAAAAAAACATTTTCAAAGTTACGGTGCAATTTCATCAAAACCGCAAAAGTGCAAATGTTACAAAATATGTATATTTGGGTAGGTCTGGTTCTCTAGTTTTCAGAATGGTATCATTTATGACCTATATCAAATGTTCTGAGACACCAGGGGTTTTTCTAGGAAAGTATGACTGTATTGTTTCTGGTGCAAAAAATGGCCTTGAAAAATACATTGGCGCTGCTCATGATTAACAGTGTATTATGTGGCCAAAACATTATCTGATGATGTGTATAGGGTATCATTTTAACCATGACAAGCAAGAGAAGATAATTTGGGGTGTTTGAGAGATCATGCATATGTCATTTGAATTGTTTTTTCATGCCAAAGTAAAGAAAACTGTAAAAAAAAAACATTTTCAAAGTTACGGTGCAATTTCATCAAAACCGCAAAAGTGCAAATGTTACAAAATATGTATATTTGGGTAGGTCTGGTTCTCTAGTTTTCAGAATGGTATCATTTATGACCTATATCAAATGTTCTGAGACACCAGGGGTTTTTCTAGGAAAGTATGACTGTATTGTTTCTGGTGCAAAAAATGGCCTTGAAAAATACATTGGCGCTGCTCATGATTAACAGTGTATTATGTGGCCAAAACACTATCTGATGATGTGTATAGGGTATCATTTTAACCGTGACAAGCAAGAGAAGATAATTTGGGGTGTTTGAGAGATTATGCATATGTCATTTGATTTTTGTTTTTTGGCAAACTGAATGAGAAGCAATAAAACTGTTATTTCCATATACTCTGTACCAAAATAAAACACTTGTAAAAAACACCAAAAGTGACAGAATTGAAAACCGAATGCATAAATAGTTACCTTAGGGACTCAGCTTTTAAAATATATATGCTATGAGGGTGAACTACTGTTATATTTGCAAATAAGGGCTTGAATTCATTGGTAGTATGCAATGAGAAAACAAAAAACACAACATAGGAAAAATACACCTTTATTTCCAAATAATATATTGTCACCATACTTTGCACTAGGGACATAATTTATATATTGTGACAACCAGGACAAATAGGCAGATAAAATGTGTGTGTTTTATGCACATTAGCAGTGTTTATTTTAAAACTATAGGGGATGAAAATGGAGAAATTGTGTATTTTTTCATTTTTTTCCTTGTTTTTCCCTTTAAAATGCATAAAAAGAAAAGGTATTACTGAAAATAAATATCGCCTCCAAAAAGCCTATTTAGCGGCAATAAAAACAAGGTATTGATCAATTTGCTGTGATACGTAGTGAAAAAGTTATTGGTGAATGAAAGGGAGGAGCGCTGAAAGGTGAAAATTGCTCTGGTCCGTTAGGGTAAAAACCCTTGGGGGTGAACTGGTTAAGTGAGGTTTGCTGTCTTACATAATTTCGTAGTTATTGATTGAGGATCCTTATGTGTTTGTTTTGTTCTGTCCTGATTCTGTTTCTTGTCTTTTTGCTTGCTCTGACTTTCCTTACCCTTTCTTATTTCCTACTTTTTTGCTCTATGTTCTTTTCTTAAGTCTTCGCCTTGATGAGGGGTTAGAAGTTGGCTCCAGTCCCCAGACCCTCCCATCTTTTTATTCTTCTTTCTCTTCTTCTTTGCTGGACTTTGTTTCTCTTCTCTTTTTCTCTCTAGTTTCTGAGGTATGTTACACCATACAGTTTGCAATTATCAGATGCATCATTATGGTTTGTATTTTATCTGGAATGTACAGGGTTTATAGTCTTCTCTTTAACTGTGTATGTGCTGTTTTTACGTTTCTTTAATAACCATAATAAAAACAGATTTAACCAGAATAAAAGGAAGTGCCTGAAGGAGTTTATAAACTTAGTTTACTTTGCTTTGGAGGCTTCTCAGTCTTTGACTACCACTACCGTGAGCATCAAGATTGTTCTAACTGCATGAGATAAGACTTAGGGCTTTTTCACACTATAATGCAAGCAGGGCCAGGACGAGGCAGAGGCAGGACAGTCTGCAGCCTCTGAGCGCTTCCCCTAGAGGGCGCATTCCTCTGCAAACTCCCTGCCGCCCCATTCTTTTGACCTCTCCCTCCTGCTCTATGATCTCCCCGAGTCCCCTCAGCGTTTTCCTATTTGGCAAAGAGCGCCTGCCTGCTCTGAGCTGTAACAGCCGCTGTCATCAAACAGATGACAGGCATGGCTGTGTATACTGGGTTGCTAGGCAACAGCAGGAAGCCAACTTCTGCTGCAAACGGAACTGGTGTCGGCTTCCTGCAGAGTTGCCTGTCACTGTGGACTGCAGTTGTGAG
Source organism: Hyperolius riggenbachi (assembly GCF_040937935.1). NCBI lineage: Eukaryota > Metazoa > Chordata > Amphibia > Anura > Hyperoliidae > Hyperolius > Hyperolius riggenbachi. Next base: position 253,709,276 of record NC_090647.1, on the reverse strand, counting down.
TCTACGATTTAGCTGAACTCAGTGGAGAGGGACAGGGACCCCCTGCTAGCATTCAATTCAGGCAGCAGTGAATGCCAATCACTGCTCATTGAAGACCACCCAGCTGTTATCACGTGGAGAAGCAGGTATGGTGGAGGAGGGGGCTTTCAAAGAGGCAGAGAGGGAAACACACACATCAAATAGCTGCGTGTGTGACTAGATGTGATGTAATCTCAGTACAGTCAGCAGTGCCCTCATGTGAAACGAGAGTAGATGAGGGATTTAGATTGCGAGCATTGCAGGTGTGTGTATATGTGTATATGTACAGTGCATGTGTGTGTATGTACTGTGTGTGTGCGTGCATGTGTATACAGTGTGTGTGTATATATGTACAGTGTGTGTGTGTGCGTGCGTGCGTGCGTGCGTGTGTGTGTGTGTCATACATTTAAAGCATACTTGAGATTAAGAAGGCAGAATGATTTTAATACCACCATAGCTATTCTCGCCACTATTAGTACCCGCCACAGCTACAAAAACTCCACCAGGGCTTTTTCTATTGTCCCTGATGTACAGAGTTCCTCTACAGAGCTATTGTGTGTCCCCAGTGCCCAGACTACCAGAATTTAATAGAATTTAACATGGGCACCTATAGTTGCCTAAATTATCTCTGGGTGGGGGGGGGGGGGGGGGGGCACTTTGGAATCTCTGCCTCTGGTGCTGGGAAGCCTTGTCCCGGCCTTGAATGCAAAACACAATCTTCCCGATGCATCTTGGCTGCTAATTATAGTCATGAATGGTAGACTTTGTGGACTGTTGGCTGTAAGGGCTGCCTGAAAATGGTTGTGCAGCAGTGCATTGTGCGCAGCCCTGAAACGTGCAAACAATTAGTCTGTTCTACTTCTGTTAACTGTTGTATTGTTGTTAACTGTTGTATTGTTTAAGTTGTACTGTTTTACCCTGTATTCTGTTGGTTTGTGGCATGAGGAGCAGTGATACATACTTAGGGTAAAGTAATTATGGAAAAAGGAAGTGTGGAACGTCCCGTTTATGGTTTCTGTGTATGTAATCAAATGAACATGTATCAGTATCGGTGACCCATCTACAGAATTCTCCACACTTTTGTTTCTTTGTATTATGTACAGCTCTACTGTCAGAGGATAACACTTGTACTAGGCAGAGTGCTCTGACTGCTGTATTATTATTTTATTTTACATAGATTCGTGTGTATGTGTGTGTGTGTGTGTGTGTGTGTGTGTGTGTGTGTGTTCGTGTGTGTGTTCGTGTGTGTGTTCGTGTGTGTGTTCGTGTGTGTGTGTGTGTGTGTTCGTGTGTGTGTGTGTTCGTGTGTGTGTGTGTGTGTGTTCGTGTGTGTGTGTGTGTGTTCGTGAGTGTGTGTCTTGCGTTACTGTTTTTTAGGTTAACAAATAGGCCAGAGGAGGCCATGACTAGCTGTACTATACTAAAACCAAGTGGGAAAGCAACAAAAGGGCTCTTACTATTGGGAAATATAACAGTTATTAACCTAAAATAATCCAGTGGGTAGCTTCTAACTATCTATCATTCTAGCTTTTTGCCCCTATCTAAACAGACATCAGAAAATGATCATATCCCAAGCAATAACTTCGAGTAAGCGCTGGTTCAGCAAGAGCAAGAGCTTTTCTAAGCGCTTGTGATTTTAAAAGCTCTTGCTATTGTAATGCCGTGTGTGTTCTTGTCACACGCCCATCTGGCCACACTGAGGATTCATGCTCCCCAAGAACGTTACGTGACAGTTCTTACTTGAGCAATGCGATTTTATAAATATCACCCATAGAATTGCATTAGCAAGAGTTTTAAATCACTAATGCTTAAAAAGATCTTGCAGTGTGAACAAGCCCTAACCATTTAATGTTTTTATGATGCTTTAAAAAAAAAAAAGGATGTGTAAAACTTAGAAATGCTATTTGTACATACTTCTTCACAACAAATCTGATCTTGACACTTCCTCTTACAATCCTCTCTAGTCGTGGAATCCCAAACCATGTAGGGCTTCGGAATGGAATTCCTTCTGGCAATCCATCTACATACAGGAACTCAGGATTGGACTCAAACACTGGATAAGGAACTTTCACAGGTTCTGGCAGACCCAAGGCCTGTGCTAAACAACAAAACAAACTTAAAGCATTAGTTTACCACAGTTATTACAGCTATTGGCAACATCTTAACATCAGCGACAACATACCAGAGCTGCAAGTAGGCCTGTTAATCTGTATATACAGTGGCCCTGTTTAATGGTTTTTACCATAATAAAAGGTCTATAAACAACTATCGTACAAAATAAAGTGATAAAACATGTTTAGGTTTTGTTGGAGGCTAAAGATGCATACACACACTATTAATGTTGACAGTTAGGATCGAGCTCAACACTGCAGCGGACAATACTGGTATACCTGAGCAACGTGTATTGCCTCTATGGACATGGAAGGAGGACCGATGCATGATGAGATGGCTTCCAGCAGGTGGAGTAAGCAGCTGTCACTTAAAGATTTGCCATGCTTTAGCATGTTTAAGTTCTTTCTAATGTGTGTGTGGGGCTTTCATCCCAAGACAAAACAACACACAGTACATTAGAAGTATGCATGGGGATGGTGATGAGAGTAAAAATGAAGTAATGGAAAACAATTTTTTGCACAATCTCAACCTCACATAAATTCCTACAAACTGCAGAACTGCAGGAGCGATATCATCAGTTGAACAAGAGACTAATAAATATGAACAGTGCCATCACTCATAGGGTAAATGCTTAATAGGCAATCTTTATTGAAAGAGCAAGTAGAAAAAGTGACCACATAAACATAAAACCATTTAAAATGAATTGTGGAGTGCTCCACACACCACAATCCCAGCCAGCAACCATACCACTCACCCTCATACCGGTACCGGTATCACACAAACTCCGGTGTCTTAAAGGCAGCAGGGAGAGAGAGGTACATAGGCTATAAGGTGGCAATGAAGTATCATGTCGTAGTCAGAAAAGATACAGAGGACTGTTTTCACCAGAAGTTCAGGGTGCTTGTGACAGCAGAGATCTTCACCTGCATCACGCAGGACTTGCACACAAACTCACTCCTGCGGATGCTGCAACAGCTGAGACAACTACTCCACCGGGTCTCCAATAGAGTCTAAGGGGAGACTCGCCAATCTGTGAAGGCCATCCAGGTTCACTCTGTACCACTGTAATCCTCCGACGGCTTACATTATTGGGGAGCATTCCACCAACTCCACAGGTTGTAGCTGACGCAGCATCCGGAGGGGTGAGCAGGCCCGGATTTACCTCACAGGAGCCTATAGGCACAGATGTCCTGGCACCTTAGACTTCGCCGTCCATGAACCCACAAACCCATACCAGAGCAGGGTGAGTAACCTCTCATTTACACTCTCATCAGGAATCTGCATAGGGAAGGAGGGAAGTTTCTCTGGGAGGGGAGTGAGCCGCTTTTCCATCACCAGGCGTCTGTAGGCATGTGCCTACAGTGCCTTATGGTAAATTTGGCCCTGGGGTCAAGTTTGTGTGCATACGAGGTGAAGATCTCTGCCGTCACAAGCACCCTGAATTTCTGGTGAGAACAGTCCACTGTATCTTTGTCTGACTACAGCTTGGTACTTCACTGCCACTCTATAGCTTATGTGCCTCTCTCTCCCTGTCAACTTAAAGACACAGAGTTTGTGTGAGATCGGTACTGGTATGAGGGCCAGTGGTATGGTTGCTGGCAGTGACTGTGGTGTGTGGAGAGCTCCACGATTCATTTTAAATGGTTGTATGTATTTGTGGTCACTTCTTCTACTTGCTCTTCCAATAAATATTGCCTATTTCAACATTTACCCTATGAGTGATGGCACTATTCATATTTATTAAAAAAAAGTAGTAATGCAATGATTATGGGGAATGGAGAAGTGAATGATCCTGATTACCCTGTCACGAGATGGAAGTGAGTGTAACCTCCATATGTATGGTTCTATAAACTGATCTTTCAGTTGTTCTGGTAACATTCTGTAAGAGCTGGCTGCGAGTGACAAATGTAAGATATTCACAAGTAATATTTGCCTAATGATGTTGATCCAGGGATTTTATCTGATTGCCATCTGGAGTCGGGAAGGAATTTTTCCCTTTTGGGGCTAATTGGACCATGCTTTGTAAGGGTTTTTTCGCCTTCCTCTGGTTTAACAGGGATATGTGAGGGAGCAGGCTGGAGTTGTACTTTGTACTGGTTGAACTCGATGGACGTATGTCTTTTCAACCAAAATAACTATGTAACTATGTAACTATTTCTTATTTTGTTCAAGGAAAGGGATTAAAAGATGACAATAGCAAGAAAGCCTTGAGTTTTGCTGCACTGACTTATAGATTGGCAAGTTCACTGAGCATAAATATTCCACTGCTGGCTAAATCATGTAATAGTTGTCTCATTAAAGTGAAACTACCACTGTTGAACTCAACACAATAACCAAGCAGCTCGGGGTGACCCAAAACCACAAGGAAAGTATAAGGGGCCCGAAAGAGCCCGAAAAGCCCTCCTACCAAAAAGCAATGCTTAGTGGTGTTTGCCTTCTTAAAACAGAAGGAATTTGCAATAATTCAGCTTTAAGTGAACATCTGTAGTTACCCATAATGCACCGCTACTGAATATGCAAATTATCCACTTAAAGCTGTTGAGACTCAGTGACTTTAGTTTGTCTATATATATGGCAAGGATAAGTAACAACAGTACTTACAACTGACACTTGCAGAGGGAGAGGTTATTATTAAACTTTATTTATAGTGCACACATATTATGCAGCACTGTAAAAAAAGTCAGACATTACAACATTACACAATGCTACAAAAAGGCATTCAAGCATAAACAATGGTACACAAAATAGTGATGTAACAAACAATGGTGCAGAGATTGCAATTTATGGACAAATATAGTACATGTGTCACTGAGTCTATATGGTGGCAGAGAAAAGCACATGGGGAGGAGGGCCCTGCCAAACAGACTTACAATCTTAGGGGTAGGGGAGGACATGTTTCTATAGTGCAGAGATGGTCGATTTCCAACCTCTGATGAATGTGTGCTAGGGAAAGAAGGCAACATTTGGGATGCAGCATCTGAAGAAACCCACAATCGGCTCCTGGGTAGAGAGATTCACTATTTCTCTTTATAAAACCTGACAATAACACAAACTTGAACCTTGATACACAGGTTTGATTATCCTCTAATTTGCTATTTACTTTAACGTTAGTCATAAAAGGTGACAGTCTTTAAATACAGTTACCAAAGGGTAAAATATCATCTTATATTTTTTCCTAGCAACAGGTTTAGTGGTGGGTTAGTTACTCTAGTAATATGAACCACAAGAATTACACACAACTTACCAAATTTTGTGTTAAAGATTTCCTCCACCTGTTTCCTTAGTTTGGTAATTCTAATGTTCCAGTCTTCTTTAGCTAAAAAAAAAACCATAGACATAATGTGTCTATCGTATAATTATTCACTTATGCAGTCATTAAAGAGAGTTTGAAGTCAAAATAATTTGCTCTTTTTATTGCCCACTTCTAAAATCAAAGCTGATTCACCACAACAGCGCGGCAGAAAGAGGTAATTATCCGTATAAAATCCCGGGGCAAAATTCCACAAATTTCCAGGTCATGGATTTTGCTGCCCGGGAGAGGCAGAGCTTTGCGTTGTAGCTCTGCCTCCAGTCCAGTCAATCTCTACCGATCTGCACCTCTCCACGCCCCTCTCAGTGAAAGAAGACAGAGGGTCGGGGAGAGGCGGAGATTGACTGGAGCAGAGGCAGAGCTACTGCGCAAAGCTCTGCCTCCTCCAGGAAGTGAAGGGAGAATTTTGCCACGGGATTTCAGCGGGATAAATACATCGTTCTGCCACGCTGTTGCTGTGAATAAGCTTTGATCTTACTGCTTAACATAAGTGGGTAATAAAAAGAGCAAATTATTTTGGCTTCAGACTCTCTTTTAAGTGATAGGAAGTAAAGACAATAGTGAAGGGTATAGTTATGTCTCCCTTGCCACTGATGAACTACATACTTATAAATATCAAGCTTTGTCACATGTACCTCCTGCATTTTCTCGAGCAACTTCTGGGCTTGCCTGTGTAAGCAGCTCTGGTCTGCAAAAAGAAGCAGCAAAAGTCAGCACTTAAGTGGTAAAAGAAAGACAAGGGCACAGCAGCATTCCAAATATAAAGTGTACTAAAGGTTATAAATTCCTTTCAAGCCCTGCAGTGTGTTTAAAGGGAACCTAATGTGAGGCTTCCTGGGAGCCCTCCCATAGCATACTCCCTGGTGGTCTAGTGGCTCGCCCTCTCTCCTAGTGTCCCCTTGTAGAGTACAGTCAGCAGTGGCAGTGAAACAGCATCTTACCCAATCTGGGGCCAGACACACAGTACTGGGTCTCCATATCTTCCTTCACATCGGATTCACCCGCTAGTATTTGTAGTTTGTGCAGGACGTAAGGTGGGAGCTACAAACAATACAGGTCGAATACGATGCAAAGGAAGACACAGAGACCAGGTTCATTGTGTCTGTCCCCAGATCCAGTAAGATGCTGTTTCACCACTTCTGTTGCCCATACTCTGCAAGGAGATGCGGTGAGAGGGGACGGGCAGCCACTAGACACCAGGGAACACACTAAGTGAAAGAGAGGGTGGCTACTAGACACCAAGGAACACGCTATGGGAGGGCAAAAGGCCACTAGACATCACAGAAAAAGCTATGGAAGGGCAAGTGGCCACAAGCCACTAGGGAACACGCTATGTTAGAGGGGACCTCATATGATTTTTTTGTTTGTTTTTTGCTTGGGGCAGGAAAGCATTTTAGAAACAAAAAAATCTTGGTTTACACTCAAGTATATGTGGTACCACAAAACAAGGGGACCTCTATAAATTAACATTTGTCTACAATCAAGAGTTAAGTGTATATTATTAATAATAATTTATAAAGCACCATCATTTTCTGTGGTGCTGTACTGAGTAAGAAGCAGACATGGGTACATAAAAACGCAGACGTTGGTATACAAAAATATACAGACACTGGTAAAAAGTAAAATAAATATGACAAATGTATGACGATTAACAAAATGTGCCACAACTTGCAAGACACAAAAAAGGAGAGAACCCTAGTCTCACAAGCTTGCAATCTAAAGAATAGGGAGGAAACGAGATGCAGGGCGATACGTAAGGCTTTCATGCAGGGTTGCTGTGTATGTATACTATATTTAGAATGGAGCACAGCTGGTCAGAGGCTGAATGTGGGGTGGCCTGGTTGTCTGAAAAATTTAAGTGTACTGTTGAAGGCTGAAAGATTTGGCGAGAGACAGATGTGTATTGGAAGGGAATTACAGAGGAGGGGAGAGGTACATGAAAAGTCCTGTATTTGTAAATGGGAGGAGGAGTTTCTAGGTGAGGAAAGCAGAGGGTCATGTGGAAAGTGGAGGTTGCAGTTGGGATAGTATTTGCAGATTTGGGTGAGTAAAAAGGCCCGATCCAATTCACTTTCTCTCCAAAGTTTTCTCCTAGGAGATATTTTCACAATATAAATAAAATTCCTTTTAAGCCACCGGCAAGGACGAGGATACCATACTTTGCAGTACTTTTTCAATTGCAATTTGCAAAAGTCATTTTAAAGATAAGAAGAAAAAATATATTTTAGGGGAAAACTTTGGAGAAAAATCAAATCGAATATGAACCAAAATGTGCAAATCATGTTGACTGTGTACTGGTAAATGAGACTCCCCTTTTCCACTTTGTTACTCTGTGTCCCGTTTTATTGCAGCAGAAACTGAGAAAAAAAACCCTAACCAGATACCAATAATGTTTTACAGAGGTTCTAACCCTTCCCCACTCTAATCAATGCTAAAATAAAAAATGCAATGGAATAAAGATGAAAAATTAAAAAATAGCTGGAGTTTAACTCAAAAGGTACATACACACAATAACTGTTGCCCATAGCAACTGCAACTGCACTGCTAGGGAAACAGTTGCAGGCACAAGTGTAAAACAGAGATATCACTCAGCAGTCCAGCAACATGTATTGTTTAATGCAGCACAGAGGAGAGTGCAGTGCCCAAGGGAATGGCTTCCAGTTGGCAGGTTAAGGAGGGGAACAATGGGCTTACTCATCACTCACATAAGAAGATCCAGCATAGACAGTTGTACCTTTGCTAAATTATCAGCGGAGATGGTCTCAAAATGGTGTTTTCTGCCACAGGTAAGGCTTTCAGTCAGTAAGGCATTTGTAGTTAACAGTCCTGTTAGGTCTAAATCAAAGCACACTGCTGAAACAGTGTGCAAAGTGAGATACCAGCCCAGGATCTAGAAATGCTTTAAGAACTTGGGCATAGGCATCCCGCAGTGCTAGATAGAACCAATACCTGTGTTAATTCACAGCTATACTAATACATGACAAAGAGAGAGTCTTTTTTCTAGCATCCACATAAGTGAGAAGAAAGCTACAAATCATTAAACCCATAATTTACCCTCACACAATTTCCATTGTTTGTAAGGGTGAATATGAGATTTTGCTATTAATCACACAATTTTCATACTTGAAGTTGCTGTTCCACAGAAATTCCCTTGGAAAAATATTGTCACGTGACTCTGAAATGCCTCTAGAGAGCATGCAGTTGGCAGCAAAGGGGGTGTTCCACACAGGGCTGTGGAGTCGGTACAAAAATCTTTCGACTCCAACTCTGACTCCTCAGTTTATGAAACCACCGACTCCGACTCCAGGTACCCCAAATGGCTCTGATTCCGACTCAGACTCCTTAGTCTAATACTTACCAGGGCTGTGGATTTTGTACACAAATCATCCGACTCCTGACTCCTCAGTTTATGAAATCACCGACTCCAACTCCGACTCCGGGTACCCAAAATATCTCCGACTGACTCCTCGACTCAGACTGACTCCACAGCCCTGGTTCCACAGCCAGTCAACATCCCTCTCCCTATCCAGCTCCTTTCTCTGCTGCTGAGGGGTTTAGGGGTCGTTTCAATTAGATGCAGTGCGATGCGGCTACATAGCCACATCGCACCACGGGTGTCCTGAGCCCAATGCATGGCAATGGAACAGTTTCCAATAAGTGCATTATAGTGTGCAGAGTGATCCGAGAATCTGCAGCATGCTGCAGATTCTCACACAGCCGCATCCGCTCCCCATCTCGTCCTGACACTTCCACATTAGATGCAGAAGTGACGCGGCCAATAGCGGAAGTGATGCAATGCGGCGAGGTAGCCGTATTCACATTACTATCCCAATGGAAAAGGGCCCTAACTCTTTATGGCTGGCACTGCAGCTAAGAAGTTCATCAATATGAGAATCTGCTTTAACTGCAGTTCTAGGCTAGCCATAAAAAAAAAATCTCACAGACACAGCACAGGAAGGAGGTGAGTTAGGGAAGGTTGTTAGTGCTCAAAAGAAAAGACAAGCTGCTGCCTACTCCCAGTTCCTCTCTGACTAGTTAATGTGTGGGCGATGATGGTATAGGAGAACACCTTCTGTCTAGTAACATTACATTGTCATAGCAACATTCCCAGAATCTGCAGTATGCAGCCAGACAGGCATAATCAAGATATTTACTGCAAAAAAGTATAAACATTGAGTATTGCTAATTAATGCAAAAATACCATCATAGGCATTAAAAATGCTAAGCTGAACTAAAGCATTAACCATTGTATCTGATGCACAAAACATTTCTCATGAGTTGTCACTTATTCTTTTCTCACCTTAATTAAGTAACATCTCTTCAGCATCCATGAGGCAAAAATAAGTAAAAAGAAAGTAAAATGTGATATCATGCTTTATTTACTTCTGAACAATATATTTTGAGAACGTATCTCTATTTTAAGCTTTGGAAAGTTATTAAACACATAAGGTGAAAAAAGAAGTGATGGCTCATGAAAAAGTCTAGTGCATCCGGGCTATTGTGAGAGGAAAGCAAAAGGGTCACTTAAGGAGTTTTGGCTGAGGTGTCCACTCAACTGATAATTTTACTTCAGATAACTATGGTCAATAAACCTCATCAGATATATCTGTTCCTAAATATGTCAGGAAAATCAGAAAGAAAAAAAAAAAACGAACAAAACAGAAACTACCTTAACCATACAAAATCTAGGCATATCTGTCTTCTGCAAGTCACAACAGAAATATCATAAAATTCTGTGTCAAGCAAAAACATCTACAGTCCATAGGGAAGATGCAGCTTTCAGCATCTACACGCAAGTTAGAGAGATCAGCTGCTGCCCTCTAATGGTAAAAGGTAGAAATAATCCTAATCAGAACTTAATTTGTGAAAGAGAGAGAAAGAGTGTGCTAGTGTGAGTGTGTGTGTGTCAATAGGAGGGCGTAACGTATTAAATGTTAATGCAACTAAATAGTTTAAGAAGAAAAATAAAAGAAAAAAAGGTGCTACCTTGTTACAATGGTTATTCAACAAATCAGATATGGACAATGACAACCACATGAGCAAACTTCACCTCTCCTCTGCTGGTGATATACAGTATTTCTTACATTTGATAACAGCTGGCTAGTGGCTAGATGGCTAGTGTACACACGCCTTCAGCATGCTTCCTACTATACTAGTGATTAGGAAATTGAACTGAAGACAAAAAGTTCATGTACATTAGCAAACTGCTCAATCATTTTTAAATATTGTCAAGATACATGACAATGTACACACTTCTGGGATCACATCATGTAGTAAACCAAGTAGAGTGACAGCTCTGGATAGTATAGAGCCTTCTTTTTCCTCTGTCAAGTTCAGTGTTGCAGCACCATCCTTGGTTGTAGTTATTCGACCTGTTCATACATGCCCAGTATTGATGAACTCATTCTTGAAACTACTCGGGGAGGCAAGTAGGTCCGAAGGTGGCCCGAGGAGTTCCGTACAGCTATTCCGTGAAATAGCTACAACCAGGAACACTGCAATGACAGGCTGGACAGATGAATGGGGGAGGCTCTATACCAGGTATCAGGAACCGTTTTGGCTGAGAGAGCCATAAACGCCACTTAAAAGTCGATTTCCGTGAGAGCCATGCAATATGTTTCAAACTGGGTCAGTAGGGCTCATGTCCCTATTGCCATGGTGATGTGTATACAGTTGATCTGCTGGGCAGCGGAAGTGTCAGACATGTCTTCAGCTTCTCTTGAGTTTCAGCAACATCACCAATTTCCGAGAACCAGACAGAAGAAATACCAACTAACAGCTTGTACAATTAGCTAGCTGATCTTGGGGTTGATTAACTTTGTAGGATGAGATCCCCGCACTTTGGCCCAATAGGCTGCCTGTCAAGTGACAGGCAGCCTATTGGGCCAATCACAGTGAGGCGATCACATTCTACAAAGTCACTGGACCTAACAGGGTCCAAAGTGGGACAATTGGAGCAGCTGTTCGTTTTGGGGTAGCACGAGTAAGTTAGTAGTGCATGCTACAGCAGTAGCGAATCCACCCCTAATGATTTGAGTGTGAGCCAGATGTAGCCATCAAAAGAGCCACATCTGGCTCCCGAGCCATAGGTTCCCTACCCCTGCTCTATACTATTCAGAGCAATCCCTCTACTTCGGTAAGTATCAGACCTGAAGTGAGTTTTCTCAAGCAAGCCTCAGAACAGGATAGTTGGTAAAGCTATAAAAATTATTACTGTATATCTAGGAAGCATCCAGAACTACTGATGCATAGACCAGATACAGCCTTTGAATTCAAATTAAATATAGCTTTTTGGCCACAAATAGTGCAAGCTAAGTAGGTCCATGAGTTTTGTTGAGTGATTTGGGAAAAGAAGACAATTCTGCAGTTGGAAATGGATTTACTGTAGAGATTACTACTTTTTTGCCCATCACACAATTCCTGGTGGTTCTCTATAAACCTACTGGGCACCCAGTGTGATGGAGGATCACCTCCATCACTCCCCCATGCTTCAGTGCAATGGACCACATGTTGCACTCATTATGATGGCCAATTACCCAAAGTCAGTCAAAGTCAGAGACCTGAGATTACCTAAATAAAGACATAGTAAATACATTTCCCAGACTTGAGCATATACCCACTGCCTGCAATAATATATATCCCAATGAGAAGGCTGTATGATACAATACTTTACAAACCTTTACTTCTCACAGATACCTAACAAAGTAGATGATTAAAAATTGAATTGTGCAAAGTATATTTCTGTCAATATGTATATCTATAAAGCAAACCCTCCTACTTTTTAATAACAAATCTGATGCGGTTAGCAGCTTGAATAATCTTCTCCAGTCTTGGAATCCCATACCAGGAGGGACTTCTGAACGGGATGTTGTCTGGCAGACCTTCAACATACATATCACTGGGGTTAGCCTCAAATTTCTGGTAAGGTACAAGCATAGACCCCGGTTTTCCTAAAGCTTCAGCTGCAGACACAAAACGAAAAAGACAAACTTGTTATCTGCGGATTTATTATTTCTGCAAATATCTTAAAAAGCATCTGGACGGGATTGCTGGGCTACAATCAATATGAATTGAGAGCAAGCAAAAGATCCAACAGTACATTTTTACATGTAATCAGCGGTGCCATGTCAGCCAAGCGATACAATGGCGTAACTCTGTGCTGCAGGAGTGATAACTGAGGTGGAAAGCAGATATGGTTAAATTTGTTTTATTCTCTGTTTTTAGGTCTTCAAACTGGTCCATGACTGATGTGCGGCCTCACTGGTCTATAATGTAGCAAAAAGACCCAGGACTCCATCTGAATTGGAAGCAGCAATCTCTCAACTGTTTGTTCTGTGTAGCTGCACCATTATTCCACCAGCATTTTTTTCTTGGGACAACCCTACTTGTATTTAATAGGGTCTAAAGGTTTAGGCAGCCCCATGCTACAGAAATGTAAACAGCTGTGAGTGGTACAACCTGCTGAACATCATCATTCAAATTTGATTAAATGAGGGCTCCAAGTAAGGAGACTTCCGTACATCAAAAGCAGCAGCATTATACCGGCACAGCTTATGCACTTTCTCATGCTAAACTGATACTTTTCAATTCTATGTAACATCCTCTTTCTGAAAATATGCTTTTTTTTGGTATTTAAATAATAGAGTATTGCCTTGTACCAGAGATGGATAAAACGAAAGATTTAATACTTACCCGGGGCTAAAGTTACTGGGGATGATTGCGGCTGAGAGGACTGTTAGGGACTCAGACGTGCTTATGGGGCTGGAGGAAGCCCAGGGTAAGTATAAATTCTTTAATTATATTCATCTCTGGTTTACTTTAAAGCTGAAGATATTATAGCAGGCCATCATTTGTCCAAAATGTAAGGCTATAATGTATCACTGAGGCCCAGAGCCCCGCAAATCCCAGTGGCTCTACATAACATAATTTGGTAAATCATATCTGAAAAATGTTACCAAATTAGTTCAAAATCATAACAGCAAAAAAAAAAAATATTGTTGTTAAAAAGACAACACTCACCAAACTTCTTACTGAATAGCTGGTCAACTATTTTCCTTAATTTTGTTATTCTTGTATACCACTCTTCCTTCACTGAAACAGAAAAATGTAACAGAAGAGCTAAACTTTACCAATAGTATCCAAACCATTCAAAATACCTTATTTAAAGGTTTGGAGGTATAAATAAGTTTACTCATGCCTGATGTGTATAGAAATATTAGGAAATAAGTAAATTACCTCCTGAGTTTGATCTAGCAAATGCCAAGGCTTCTGCTGTAGTATTCAGAAGTTCAGGTCTACAAAGAAAAATATAGACTTCAATAAATCTTAACTGCCTGAATATGATTGTGTTTCTTAAAGTTTATTCAACACTTAAGTGTAATTGCAATAACACACATAGGGCCTGATTCACAAAGCGGTGATAACTCAGTTATCACGCCTAAAAGACTTTAGGCGTGATAAGCCGTGCACTGCTGAGTTAGCACCGCTTTTGCTCTTTATCGCGCACAAAGTCCCGCGCGCAAAGTTTTGCGCACGCAATCGCGCAATTCCGCGCGCAGCGCCCATAGGGTTTAATGGGCACATCGCGGTGCGCCGGGCGATTGCACGCGCAAAACTTTGCGCGCGGAATTTCGCGCGAGTTTAATTTTATCACGCCTAGATAAAGGGATTTTCACAGGCGTGCAAACACTTTGCACCGCTTTGTGAATCAGGCCCATAGACTTATTAGGTTGCTCTGTATTTCACCAATTTTAACAGAAGTTTGAATTTCTAACTTTCCATTAACTTTCATTAGATTTACAGCGAAATTGTTGTTGCACATTTGCATGCAAATTTTAATAAGTGTGAACCCTGCTTTACTGATACACATGATTGCACTAGTTGTTTCTATCATATCATAAATATTACTGAAAAAAAACAAAAACCCTGAAAAATTCTTCAGTGAGGTGCTTGCTAATAAATGTAGAAAATCCTCCATCTTTGGTCATGTGAGTTGAAACATTTTAACTTTGGAGCAAATAAAATTGTGATTTTACTTAGAACTCCTTATTGTACGTTTATCGTTATCTTGAATTGGATTGAGGCCTTAAGTAATGTACAGGAATGCTATTTTTCAGGACTTTAAACCTAAAAAAACGTTCAGGGAAAAAAATGTATAACTGTATTTCACAATTAATAAAGGTATAAAATTGTGCATTTAAAACTATATTGCAAAAATAGTTTTTTTCTTTTTTTTGCTACAAAGATCTAAAGTAAAGCATCAACACCACAAACAGCTGATGCCCTCTCTTCCGGTTTCCCCTCAGACAGCCATTCAGCTGTCTCTAGCAGAGACAAGTGTGGCATCATTAGTGTCAGGTCACAAAGGCCCACCAAATAAGCTTACAATCTAAGGTATGGGGCAGGAAATGCAGCACAGGCAAGGGACAGTCAGTTACAAGGGACATGTGGCTTACATAGACATTGCAGTTGACTACATCCCCCCATGACATCACACTTGTCACAGTGGGTTGTGCCAGATTTTCTCCAGAGGGAGGAGTAGGGGGAAAAAGGGAAAGAAGGGAAAATGCTTTAGTTGTTTGCACAGCAGTTCTGGTGACCATCAACAGCTTGCAAACTTAAAGAGAGTCTGAACCCTCCAGAAAACACTGTTTTTATTTTACAATGCTGTTAAGCATGAATGCCCCCTCTGAAACGCTGCATCCTCGTGGCTGAAATCTCAATTAATCCCCCTGACATCCCCTGGGGAAGATTAGGGGATCACTTCCTTGTAGAGGCAGAGCTTTGAGCAGTAGCTCTGCCTTTACTCCGTCAATCTGCATGAATCGCCACCTCTCCACGCCCCCCTCTCAGTCTTTCGCTGAGAGGGGCGGGGAGAGGCGGCAATCAGCGCTGATTGACTGTACTGGAGGCAGAGCTACAGCCCAACGCTCTGCCTCCCCAGGCAGCAAAATCCACGACCTGGAAAGTCGTGGATTTTTTCTGGGATTAATTGAGTGTTCAGCCACGGGATGCGGCGTTTCAAAGAGGGCATTCATGCTTAACAGCATTGCAAAATAAAAACAGTGTTTTCTGGAGGCTTCAGAGTCTCTTTAATTAGGATTTTCATATTGAAAACCAAAACATTTCTGTAACAAAATTTCAAAAACACACATTTCTTATAACTATATTACTGAGATATGCATAAACTTGGGCATTAAGACTGAATGTGCACTAAACAATATTTTTAGCTGTTTAATAAAAACAGCAACAAAACTAAAAACAAACCAAAAAAAAAAAGAAAAAAAAAAAAGAAAACATACTTTCTAATGACATAACGGAGTCTATCTCGCGTCAGCAATATTCTTTCGAGGCGTGGAATTCCATATGTTGATGGCCTCCTGAATGGAATGCCTTCTGGAAGCCCTTCCACGTACAGGTCTTCTGAGTAGGACTGGAAAAGGTGATATGGAACGGCTACCGGACCACTCTCATTGATGGCTTCAGCTTATGAAACAATGCAAAGAGAGTCTGGAATTATAAGCAGCTCACACATACCACTTGTCTGTGCATGTTATAATAAAACATAAAATGTGCTACGTAATATGTTGGCGCTTTATAAATACAATAAATAAATTAAATAAATAAATAAAATGCTGTCAGTTTGGAGTTACTTAAAGGATACCCGAGGCAAAAATAAACTAATGAAATAAACGATTGTATCTATCTTCCTTCTCCTAAAAATGACTTTTTAAGATATTCCACAGTTTTATTTTATGTTTAAATCTACTTTTTAAGTTTTAACTGTTTTAATGTTTTTGCTCAATGACACATTCATTGAAGTGTGCCAGAGATAAAATCTATGAACTATTGACCCTTTTTATCTCTTTCCTGCTCTCAGAATCCATTTTCTGCTAGGAAAGTGTTTTATAGTTGGAATTTCTTATCAGTGAGGGTCACACTGTAGTCACTTCATGTCTGAGTCAGGACTTAGTCAGCCAATTACATACCTGATATTTAACACTTTCAGGCAGAGAAAGATAAAAAAAGAACACAGCATAGTTATGTGTGTGCTAGGCACTGTACACACCCATGTCTATCATGTTATATGTCACCTCGAGTATCCTTTAATGAAAGAGAAATTGTATGATGAAATACAGCAATGGGTCACAAAAATTAATCTGATTATCTCTTTGATCATCTTTTAAGTTCAACTAAACCCAGAGTTGAACAAGCAAATTCTAGCAGCAATCAGGTTGTTAAATGTGCTTTCCTGTGCACTACAGCTATCTTACTAAACTCTGTACATTTAATTAATTGATGGGTCAGTCAAGAGAGTCAATGTGGCTCCCAAGCAAGAAGAACAATAGAGGTCGACTACACCTCTGAGGACTGTCATAGAAAACATGTAACAGAGGGTTGTGGCAAAGGACAGTGATAAATGCTTGACAACGGTGGAGCATAGAAATAGCTGCATATTAAGCTGCACAAACACCAACCTCTAACGTTCAACACCAACCTCATCTGTATTCAGTTTTATGCACATAAGAAGGCCAGAAACTAGTTTACAGGAAGTGAATTTTAAAGACCCCACTTACAAGAGGGAGGAAGTCACAAAACTGCAGGTAGTTTGCATGTGTAAAGATGCAAACAGAGGTGATTATCCCAGGGGCCGCAGTGATTTTGTGGAGGGTGGGGGGTGAAGGAGGTATGGTGGAGCATCGGGGGGAAAAGATGGGGGGTGAGTGATATGTTGAGGGCGTGTGGTAAACCATTGAGTCCCCCAAACCTCACACATGCATTTTAAGTGGGCCAAGCTCCGTCCCAAACCCATAAACACAAACTTGCCAACAGAGTTTGCCCTGTATTTACTTGCAGAGCAGTGCACAGCAGAGCAGTGCTACCCCTAGGAGTGGCGGTCATCGGCCTGACCTCTACTTACCTCCTTACAGCTGTCTGCTGTATGATTCAGTACGGACGGCACCACCTGGTGATGCTCTTCTGCACATAAATAGAAAGAGGCCAGGCCTGCAGACTGTCTCAACAGCCCGCAGACTAGCACTGGCCCACAGACCAAGGGCTGGGGACCACTATTTCAGGACCCCTGAAGTGAGAGGGATATGGAGACTGCAATATTTATTTCCGTTTAAACAATACCAGTTGCCTGGCAGTTCAACTAACTGATCTCTTTAGCTGCAGTAGTGCTAAAACAAGCACGGTGCTAATCCAGTCAGACTTCAGTCAGAGCACCTGATCTGTATGCTTGTTCAGAGTCTATGGCTAAAAGTATTACAAGCAGAAGATCAGCAGGACAGCCAGGAAATTTGCATTGTTTATAGCAGTTCCCATATTGTTCTCACTTCAGGTGTCCTTTAACACCTGTCAGGATCTCCAGCATCAAAATCAACCACATAGAGTTCCAGTTTGCAGCACCCCCAGCAATAATTTTGCACATGTCTCAACATGTCAAATACATAAAATAAATAGCTTAGAAAAAGATGTACTAGTTGCTCCCTACAGATCTTAGTCATTTCTGCACTGATATATGTGTAGAACCTATAACATACCATATTTTCTTTCAAACAATTCTTCAACCTGTTTCCTCAGTTCATTAATTCTTGCATTCCATTTCTCTGAAAAAGAAAATTAACAATTTACAGTGCACTAATAAGACAAACACAAGAAGAGCAGTATAAACTGAAGCTGTATTCGCCTAATATTTTACAGAACGTTTTTGATTTTCAAAGCACTTGGCATGTACCAAAGTTTTTGGACCATAAGACACACTTTTTCTCCCCCAAAAGGTTGGGGGGGAAAAGTCCCTGTGTCTTATGTTCCAAAGGTGAGTTTTTTCCATTGTTATGTGTCCTTTTCCATCAGGTCAATGCCTCCATGTCCCCCTTTAGCCTGTCCCCATGTCTGGTGTCCTCCGTGTCCCCCTTTGCCCTGTCCCTGTGTCGTCCTTGCTCCCGTCTATGCCTCCATGTCCCAGTGTCGTCCTTTCCCCCATCTATACTTCTGTGGCCCCCTTTGCCCTGTGGCCGTCCCCAGTAGATGACATACTTACCGTACCAATCAGCGAGAAGGAGTAGCAGGAGTTGGGTCCCTCGACGAGGAGCAGAGCAATCCAGTGAGCCCTTCCAAGTGCAAGCAGTGGCTCCAGCTTGACGGGACAGTCCTCAGCTTCCAGACGCCGTGCGGCCAATCCGGCAGAGGAGAAGCCATCCAATCACCGCCGCCTGCTGTTCTGACACGACCCGATGGTCTCGGAGGTGGTCCTGCCTCTGAGACCATCAAGTCCTGTCAGAACAGTAGGCAGCGGTGATTGGTACAGTAAGTATGTTACCTACGCTGATTGGTACAGTAAGTATGTCACCTACTGGGGGGGGGGGGGCACAAGGCAAAGGGGGACATGGAGGTACAGATGGGGGCAAATTGAATACTGGACATAGGGACACAGAGGCATAGATGGGGGAAAGAAGTACACAGGGACAGGGCAAAGGGAGACACAGAGGCATAGATGGGGGCAAGTTGGAAACCGGACATGGAGGCATAGATGGGGCAAGGTGGACACCGGACACGGGGACAGCGCAAAGGGGGACAGGACACATAGGCATAGATGAGGCAAGGAGGTCACCGGACATGGGGCAGCACAAAGGAGGACATATGGAGATATAAATGGTGCAAAGTGGACATGGGACAGGCTAAAGGGAGACACAGAGGCATAGGGACACGGAGGTATAGGGACAGGAGGACACAGGACGGGGGAAAAGGGGGGCACGGAAGCATTGGCTGGGGGAAAGGAGGACACAGGGTGACAGAAGAGGCATGGGGACAGATGAGACAGAAGGAAACGAGCAAAGGAGGAGACACAGGGAGAGAGGAGAACACAGGAGGAACAGAGAAGGACACAAGAGGTTAAAGAGAATCTGTATTGTTAAAATCGCACAAAAGTAAACATACCAGTGCGTTAGGGGACATCTCCTATTACCCTCTGTCACAATTTCGCCGCTCCTCGCCGCATTAAAAGTGGTTAAAAACAGTTTTAAAAAGTTTGTTTATAAACAAACAAAATGGCCACCAAAACAGGAAGTAGGTTGATGTACAGTATGTCCACACATAGAAAATACATCCATACACAAGCAGGCTGTATACAGCCTTCCTTTTGTATCTCAAGAGATCATTATACACAGGCCGTGTGCATAGAGGGGCCAGGAGGGGAGAGATGCATCACAGAACCACAACACTGAAGAATTTGGCAGCCTTCCAGACACAGGCTGACAAGTCTGACAAGAGAGAGATAAGTTGATTTATTACAGAGATGGTGATAGTAGAACGTGCTGCAGTAAGCCAGAGCACATTAGAATAGCTTTTGGAACTTGTAGGATGATAAAAAACAGGATGTAATTTTTGTTACGGAGTCTCTTTAAAAGGGGAAATAATTGGGGGTGGGTTGAGGGGAGAAGATCCACAAGAAGCCCCTGCACCATGGACCACCAGGTTTAGGTTTTTGTCTGTTTTTTTGCCCTGATTTTTGTCCTTTAAACCTAGGTGTGCCCTGTGGTCCAGAGCGTCTTATGGTCCGAAAAATACGGGTAGCTGAACTAAATATTTATTTCTGCCATTCATTGTAATTTACACTATATTAGCTTTAATACACATTACCAGCCACCAATATATAAGTTAAGATGTACTCTATCAAGTTATAAGGTATTTATATTATAAATACCACACCTTTCCAGGATGCATTATGTATATGTATCCTGATAAACATTTGCTGCTTATTCACTGTGACACACTGTAGAACAGACTCAACAGGGGACAGACGAAAAAAAGCCTGCTGTATAGGTATATGGAATTCAAATGGGTGGGCAGCAAATACAAGTCTAACGCTTCCAAAAATGTATTAAATCAGTTAACTGGAGAGGAATGGGACTTACCAAAGTTAAACTCTTTGGCTTTTCTCTTGCATTGTGCTGACTGATCGTTGACATTTTGGGGTATAGCACTTTTCTGCCTCTTCTGAGGGGGCACATATTCATCTGCAGATTACAAAGGACAATAAATGAACTGTGAGAATAAAAATATAATGGTTGATACTGTTCTAAAAACGGGCGACTTATACTATATCAATTTAAATATTAATTCATGCGGTTATTAACCCTGAACTTAAAAAAGAAAAATGTTGCAAAATACATTTTTGTTTCGGTTTGACAGGATAAAAACTATTTTTAAAGGTAAAACTAATGTGTATAATTATTATATGAATAACTCTTTTGAAGATTCTCTAATAAGGATTCTACTGCTCTGTCTACATACTGAAAAAAAAACACACGATTGGTTCGCACGATGGCCAGGGGCCCCGGACCGCTTTCACTGGCCGGGGCCCCAAGGCCAACATGCGATACCTGGAGGGGAGTGCAGGTGGGCCTGGACCTCTCACACCCAGGCTCTGGACCTCTCACATCCAGAAAACCCACCAACACTGCCTCCATACTGAAAGCTTAATTCAACACACACAAGCAATAGAATACAGCAGTACATGCATCCAGCTACATTTAAGTGGTCAGCAGGTGCTCGTCAGCCAATCAGGATGCACTGTCATACACCCTTTACCTGCCATACCACATGTAGCAGCCATTAGCATTCAGGTGGGAGGCTTCAGTTGGACGCCATCGCAAGATTGCGTCGCTAGCAGGACCGCCCCGTGCAGGCATCCCTCCCACAGGGGTCCCTCCCTAACCGCTCACCTGTCCGCCATGTCCTAGAGCTGAAAGAAAACGTTTAAAAACACACGATTGGTTCGCACGATGGCCAGGGGCCCCGGACCGCTCTCACTCCCCCCCAGGTATCGCAGGTTGGCCTTGGGGCCCCGGCCAGTGAGAGCGGTCCGGGGCCCCTGGCCATCGTGCGAACCAATCGTGTGTTTTTAAACGTTTTCTTTCAGCTCTAGGACATGGCGGACAGGTGAGCGGTTAGGGAGGGACCCCTGTGGGAGGGATGCCTGCACGGGGCGGTCCTGCTAGCGACGCAATCTTGCGATGGCGTCCAACTGAAGCCTCCCACCTGAATGCTAATGGCTGCTGTCTACATACTGGCAAATATTTCAGAGCAATGGCTTTGAACAAACTATTGTCACATGACCGTCATCTGAACATTCTGGCATAGCAGATGTTATGAGAGAGATGAGGGAAGGTTAGGTTCATACTGGGGCATCGTGGACGGAGGGGAAAAGTCGCATTGTGAATTTCATGCCCCTTGTGACCATACAGTGAAGCAACAGAAAGACCTGGGACTCCACCAGGATTTAGCCCAGTAGTGTGCTGTATTGCATGATAGTAGTATCAGAGTTAAAACAGCATTACATTTTGGTTGACAAGACCTTTATTAAATGCTAACCCACTTCAAGTGCATACTTAGTATATATAGAAAATGTGACCCACTAAGTTATAAAGAAAATGTGACCCACTAAAAGCGGGCACAGACATAAAGCAACATACTGACTACAACAATTAAAGAGGAAGGGTGTTTACACAAAAAACACTTTAAAGTGGATCTGAGATAAACTTTTACTCATTGCATAATTGATGTTCCTTTCATATAGTTTATAGGGCTTTCCTCAAGCCAAATACTTTGTTTTGTTTTAATACTCTAATTCCCTATAAACTAAACAAGCTCCTTTTTGTGCCTTGGCACTGTAGCAAGGGCTTATAGGAGATCAGTCTGGGCAGGAGGAGGAGGTTACTAGCCATTGATTTCAGAGGCAGAGGGGAGGAGGGAGGAGGAGAGGGAATTGAATTTACACAGAGGCAAGCTGATAGCATCTCCTGATAGCTGATAGCAGCCTGTGACAAACAGAACATGGCTGCCCTCATTGTATCACAGGATGAAATAATCATATTCTGTTGAAGCCGTTTGCAGATAGATATGCTGTGTAAACTATCTAAACTTTAGGTAACATATATAGACAAGTTACTTGTTATAGTTTTTCATCTCAGATCCGTTTTAACTCATAATCTACATTCAGGCCATTAGTAGCCAGTATATGCAAACCATCGACCCATCTACTTTTCCTCCATAACCTTGGGATCAGCTCCTTTGGGGAAGACACCACTTCCAGCACACACGCCACTTATCTGGCTATAGCACGAGAATTACCAGCAAATAAAATTGCCAGCTTCACTTGTGCTATGCCCGAGCATTAACAGCATTACTCATGTGAATGGTAGCTATTCGCCTAAGCAATGCTCCTGTGTGCCAGGTGATGGAAAGTGAGGTTTTTGTGTGGTGCCCCGATGGGGGCTTTAAAGATACTTCATGAGGCAGGGTGGATGTTTACTATAATACTGGTGTCAGGAGGCAACAGGACCGGGGGTGCATGGCTGAGCTTCCGGGGGAGAAAGGTGGTCAAGCACTGCAGGGGCGAGTACTAACAGCGCCTGTGGTACCGACAAAGAATTGGGGGGCAGCGACAAGAATGAATAAAAAGGAGGCCTGAGATGTGAGGTACAAAAATAGTAATTTGTCTAGCTTTTTTCTGTCTTTTGTGAAGCTAAGCACAGATACCGTAATTGTTCATGTTTGGCTTTGGGTATAGTTGGGTTTTATTTGTATTCAAAATTTACTTATAGAAAGCCACTCCTGGAACAAATATTTGACATAAATTAAGAATCCTAAGTATTCAGATTAATAGTGTGGGAGATTTTAAAAGCCCAAATTCAGCCTTTTTTTAAAATAAATGAATGAAAACTCCTGCCGGGTCTTTACTGCTCACTGTGTCCATAGTGGGAAGAATGAATCTCACTTCCTGGTTCTGTGAAACCAGAGTCCAATGTGCCACCAAGGCAAGAAGTGGGAACAGCAAAAACCTGACAAATGCTCTACCTCTGCCCCACTGTACAAAGCCTTTTTTTTCCACCGCTGTATCCTCTGTCCCTATTGAAGAGATATTGTTTTTGTAAACTAGGGCAATGACAACAATAGAATGAGTCAGCTGTTGTGATCCTTTTTCACATTATCAATAACTAAAATAAAAGCTTGCGGTGGAGCTTGGCTCATTGACATACAGTAAGTTTAAAAAAAGCTGACAATTGTCAGTCTCTGCAAACATTCCTGGACTTTCTTCCCCTAAAAAAGTTACCTTAACTGTCAGTTTAATTTAAAAAATAAATTCAACCGGTCATCTACCACCATTTGTCTTGATTCACATTTAAAAATAAAATGTTATGTACCGTAATTATTAGAAGTATGGAAACACTTGTGGGGACCATATGGCCACCGTGTGCCAATGCAGTGACCATGTACTGGAAAATACATAAATACATCGTATTGATAATGGTCTGCAGGAATACTAAAAATACGACCATGCTTAGTTTTGGTGTAGTAGTACAAATTTAAAACAGATAAAAAGAGAAATGAACATATTTTTGAAAAACACAGTCACTGAGGGAAAATGAGCCTACTACAGACTACATGGATCACATTAAACAGGATCACATTCAACAGGATTGAAGCCAGACGAAGGCTATACAGCCGAAAGCTTACTTGCGCTTACTCTTTTAAGTTAGCCAATAAATGGTATCATCCTGATTCAGAACTTCTTGCTTGGATCACATTAGTGTGTGTTTACCCTAAAAAAACAGCTTTGTAGGCTCTAACCTTCAATATGATCCACTTCTGCTCCTTCATTGGAATCTTCACTATAACCATGACCTTGAAACATAAAAATGGATTTAATATAGACATTCTCAGACATTAAACAAGAAACATAAATAGTAGCTATTTAAGGACTATGGTTTCGGAGCCCAATAAAATAGTACCTTTACTCTTGGGATTAATGGTGGCTATATACAGAGCAATCTAAATGAAAAAATAGTCTAAGTAATCTATTGAAACTGATACAAATTGAATGAACCATCATGGTAATTTACAATACAATACAATACAATACAATAACATTTGTAAAGCGCTTTTCTCCCATAGGACTCAAAGCGCATAGCTGTGTCTCAGATTAATACAGGATCGCAGGCTGGGTTGTGTTACAGAGGAGATAGTCCGATGTTCATGAATGCCAGACTGAAGAGGTAGGTTTTCAGTTTAGACTTAAATGCTTCCAGGGATGGAGCTGTCCTGATTGGGTGTGGCATGGTGTTCCAAAGTGTAGGGGCAGCATGACAAAAGGCTCTGTCTCCAAAGGTTTTGAGGTGGACTCTGGGGGTGACCAAGGTGTTACGTCCTTTTGATCTAAGATTGTGGGGGGTGTGATGTAGTTGCAACAAGTCCTTCAGGTATCCAGGGCCCAGATTGTGCAAGGATTTGAATGTCAGTAAGCCAATCTTAAACAGAATTCTCCATTTTATCGGTAGCCAGTGGAGTGAGCTCAGGGTTGGTGTTATGTGGCAATGGCGGGGTTGGCTCGTTAACAGCCTTGCGGCGGCATTCTGCACTAATTGCAGGCGGCGTAAGTCTTTCTTATGCAGGCCTGTGTAGAGGACGTTGCAGTAGTCTAACCTTGATGTGACGAAGGCATGAACTAGGGTTGGAAGATCCTCTGAAGGAATTAGGCGTTTAATCCTTGCCATATTCCCTGGGTGAAAGAAGGAATGTTTCACAACAGCTGAGATTTGATTCCTGAAGCTTAATTTCCCATAAATCAGTACTCCCAGGCTGCGCACATAGTCTGAGTTGTTCAGGTCTGAGCTCCCTATCCTTAGCGGTGTTGGTTGAGACTTGGGCTGCTTTGCTGTTGAGCCCTGGCCCTCGATAACAAGAACCTCAGTTTTGTCAGCATTAAGTTTTAGCCAATTATTATTCATCCACTCCTGAAGCTCAGCTAAGCATGCGTTTATTTGTGGAGTAGGGTCTGTGACGTCAGGTTTGAATGACAAATATAGCTGGGTGTCATCAGCATAGCAATGATATGTCAGGCCATGTTTTTGTATGATTTCTCCAAGTGGCAGCATGTATATGGTGAACAGTAAAGGGGATAATATTGCGCCCTGAGGTACACCGTATTTCAGTGGTACAGGGTTGGAGAGGAAGGGCCCTAAGGCTACCCTTTGTATTCTGCCAGCCAGGAAGGAGTTGAACCACTGGAGAACAATGCCATCTATGCCACAGTACTCTTGTAGCCTGTTGAGCAAGATTTCATGATCGACTGTGTCAAAAGCCGCTGAGAGGTCGAGCAAAATCAGGATGGAACATTGACCCTTGTCTCTTGCAATGAGCAGATCATTGCAAATCTGGGTGAGGGCTGTTTCACAGCTGTGATATTTCCTGAAGCCAGATTGAAGAGGGTCAAGGATGTTGTTTCTGGAGAGCCTGGCTTCAAGTTGGAGGTAGACAGCCTTTTCAATAACTTTTCCCAGAAAGGGGAGGTTTGAGACAGGTCTGTAGCGGTTTAGAGCATCTGGGTCTAAGGATGGTTTCTTGAGTAGAGGCCTGACGATTGCTTCTTTCAGAGTAGAGGGAAACCACCCTTCTTGTAAGGAGCCGTTGACTATTTTGTGGAATGCCGGTATAAATAGTTCAGGGCATTTCAACATGAACTTAGTGGGGCCAGGGTCCAGATCGCAGGTAGTCTGGCGAAGGTTTGAGAGGATATCCAAGATGTCTTTTTCAGTGATTACCTTAAAATCAGACCATGGTGGTAGGCTATTTTTGCACCTGTTATATGGCTCTGCATGGGTTTCTGGGGCTGTGAATTGAATGGCAGATCGTATGGAGGAGGCTTTGTCTGAGAAGAAGTGGGCAAATTTAAAAATAAATCAATAAATTTAAAGCACCCGAATTACATTTCATAAAATAAAAATATGAAAAATGTGTTAGTCGAAGGATTGACCTACTGAGATTCAGTATATAAAGGTTTAGATTGGTTATTCCTTATATAGCAACCATAAGACTCTTCCATTCTGACATTTTTTCAACAGTCTCATTTCTGGTTACCAGGTCTTAGAACGGTATCTAAACCTTTTGCTTTCCCTCTATGCTCCTTTCATTAGGTATCACATTACCACAGTTCCAGAGGGTGTGGATAGGATTTGTGTCAATCATCACTACTTGCTAAATAGTCAATAATAAATGAAATTCTATTAACAGAAGCAAAGTAAAGTTTTGGGCAAACTCCTACATTAAAATTTAAATTCATACACCTATTTACTTGGCTTATCTTCTTAAAATTCATGAATATTAAAGGAAACCAGAGACTTAAAAACAAACAAAAAAAGTTTTATACATACCTGGGGCTTCCTCCGGCCCCATGCACACTTCTCTTGTGCAGATTGGTCGTGACTGGAAGAAGTTACGGGACCCGGTACCGACGATAGACAAGGCTGAGGACGGCGGCGTGGGAGCGATACGTGTCCATGAGGTTGGAGGAAGCCCCAGGTATGTATAAAACTTATTTTAAATGTCTCTGGTACACTTTAAAGTTATAGCTCATCATGATAAGCTCAAGCCGCTTTGAGGATTCATAGTTATTAGCTATTTTATGCTGATGATGTTATAGATTACTGGCTTCTTTATAACGTGAGGATGTTCCATTGTTTCCCCTCCTCCCACTCCTCTCTCTTTCCCTTTCTCTACCTTCCCTTTCCCCATTCCTCTCTCTCTCTCTCTCTCTCTCTCTCTCTCTCTCTCTCTGTCCCTCCTTCCTACCTTCCCTCCTCTTCTCTTCCCTTTACCCCCCAAAAAATGGGTCAATAGGCTTTACTATTATAAGAAGTCGTACTCCGACATTGTTGCAATTGCTCTTCAGCTGTTCTTTATTGTATTGTTATACATTGACACTGCTCAAAGCCTTGATAAAGGTGTAAACCGAAACAGCAGTCTGTCACTGCTGCCACTTTGGTGCTTTTAAAAGAGCTTTGATACAAGACAGCGGTGCCGGTCCTTTCTGTTTTATCTGGACTGCACTTCCCAGGAGGCACTGGGGAGAGACCTTGGGCACGCTGCATACTCTTTTTTGGAAACGGTGCTCCCTCTCTTTTGTTTATGTTAGATATCAATAGACATTGATATTTAGAGAGAAAAAATAAATTCATACTGTAAGAATCTAATGCTTGAAAGAACAAAGAGAAATCGAGAGCCCAATATGGTGTAGTATTGTTGAGTTAGTTGTGGTTTAAAGCAAAATATTTAGATATACTCACAAACATGGGTTACCCATAGGCAACCACTTCAAGTGCAGGTGGGGAGTATTAGAACCTGACCCCACTCAGGTTTTTAAGATGTCGCTCTCTGTAGATAGGAAACGGGGTAGCACCCCTCCACCGAGGGTGGAATCAAGATTTCAGCAAGGCTTGGTGTACAGAGGCGCCAGAGTAGAATAAAATCGTTTAAAAACCGTCTAAAAGAGGGGGATGTTCAGGTGGACTTACCTCCCTCAAAAATATAAAACTCAATTGAGTCACAATATATCAATACAACGCGTTTCGCAGGTGTGGGCCCGCTTCATCAGGCAAACAGGAGCATAACTCAATGGGTCTAAATGCAGAAGAGACGCTCACTTCTGCATTTAGACCCATTGAGTTATGCTCCTGTTTGCCTGATGAAGCGAGACCACACCTGCGAAACGCGTTGCATTAAGTGGAGTTAAAATATTTGTATTGATATATTGTGACTTAATTGAGTTTTATATTTTTGAGGGAGGTAAGTCCACCTGAACATCCCCCTCTTTTAGACGGTTTTTAAACGTTTTTATTCTACTCTGGCGCCTCTGTACACCAAGCCTTGCTGTAAGAATCTAATATTTAGTCTCAGTGTGTGACTACTTGTCAGCTTCAGCGCTTGTCCTTATCACCATCGGAAAGTATACAGCCGTTAGAAGATTTCCACAGACTTGGAACTCCAGAGCAAATTAAGAGTTTTTATTGTATCCAGCCGGGATACTCGGTGAAATCTTGGTTACAAACTTATCTTGAAAATGGCATTACATGAGCCCAAAACACATGAAGCAAAGCAAACATCAGCATGTAATAATACGGATATTGAGCAAAGCTGAGATAAATATGAGCGCGCTAGCGCAGACATATAAGGATCAACCTTATATATGGAAAAACCTCCAGATCCACAAGTGTCAACTAACCACACGCCCCCGAAGGTGGGATATTGGCGGGTTCCAGGTGTCACCCCTATTAAACCCTTGCTATTGGCTTATAGAACTCTGTGATGGACATCCAGAACTCTATGATTGACATCCGTCTAGTGCGCAAGCGTGAAACCTGTGCCCTGTACTCTAAATACCTAGAAGCCCGTGTTTAGAAACACAAGGCATTGTTTGGCCCTGGCCATCCCAGGCTTAGATAGCCAGTCTGCACATAACATAGATAATGCTGCATTCCGACCTTTACTGTTCCCTGTAATGTTCCCTCTTATATTCCACTCTGGCCTTCTAGAATCTGTATAGAGAGAGAAAGGTCTTTGACTGAAACACTGGTCAATTTGGCTATAATAAGGGCCATACCTGGCAAGGCCCTGTAAGGATCTTACAGTGCACATACATCTTCTAAAACATTGTTTCTCAACATTTTATTTGTATGTACTCCCTGGCATGGCAAAGATTATTTCAAGTACCCCTTGACATAGATATATTTAATTGTAATACGTGGTAATTGGTTCTAAACAATTTCCAAGTACTTTATGTACTATTGTTTATAAATAACTAAAATTCTAATTTGTTATTTCAACCCTAATACCCTGTGGACCCATCATAAGTATAGCATAGACTAATATAGCTCTGTGGGTTAGGGTTGGACCAGTACTGCAGAATATTCAGATAGCTAATAGTGACCCAGAACCACCTGGAAAGTATAAGGGGTTAAAAAAGGTTTTTTTGGTCTCCTTTAGCCCCTTATACTTTTCATGTGGTTCTTGGTCACCATGAGCTATCTGGGTATCCTGTTATAAGACTAACCCGTAGTTTGACTGCGCTCATTATTTCTTTGCTCGAGTTTGCTTGAGTACTAGTCTGAAATGAGAAAGGGCCTACACAAAAACTATAACAAATTCACAATTTTGTAGGTTAATCTAAAAATCTTTGCCTTGTCTTAAAGGCAGTGAGTATATTGGAGTGTAAAACACCAAGTGGAAAAATGTATAGCACAAGATAGTTACCGTAGGTCAGAACCTAAAGAGGCAGCTGTATGGAAAACCAGTTTAAACCCCACCCCTCAATTGATATATTGTGACTTAATTGAGTTTTATATTTTTGAGGGAGGTAAGTCCACCTGAACATCCCCCTCTTTTAGACGGTTTTTAAACGTTTTTATTCTACTCTGGCGCCTCTGTACACCAAGCCTTGCTGTAAGAATCTAATATTTAGTCTCAGTGTGTGACTACTTGTCAGCTTCAGCGCTTGTCCTTATCACCATCGGAAAGTATACAGCCGTTAGAAGATTTCCACAGACTTGGAACTCCAGAGCAAATTAAGAGTTTTTATTGTATCCAGCCGGGATACTCGGTGAAATCTTGGTTACAAACTTATCTTGAAAATGGCATTACATGAGCCCAAAACACATGAAGCAAAGCAAACATCAGCATGTAATAATACGGATATTGAGCAAAGCTGAGATAAATATGAGCGCGCTAGCGCAGACATATAAGGATCAACCTTATATATGGAAAAACCTCCAGATCCACAAGTGTCAACTAACCACACGCCCCCGAAGGTGGGATATTGGCGGGTTCCAGGTGTCACCCCTATTAAACCCTTGCTATTGGCTTATAGAACTCTGTGATGGACATCCAGAACTCTATGATTGACATCCGTCTAGTGCGCAAGCGTGAAACCTGTGCCCTGTACTCTAAATACCTAGAAGCCCGTGTTTAGAAACACAAGGCATTGTTTGGCCCTGGCCATCCCAGGCTTAGATAGCCAGTCTGCACATAACATAGATAATGCTGCATTCCGACCTTTACTGTTCCCTGTAATGTTCCCTCTTATATTCCACTCTGGCCTTCTAGAATCTGTATAGAGAGAGAAAGGTCTTTGACTGAAACACTGGTCAATTTGGCTATAATAAGGGCCATACCTGGCAAGGCCCTGTAAGGATCTTACAGTGCACATACATCTTCTAAAACATTGTTTCTCAACATTTTATTTGTATGTACCCCCTGGCATGGCAAAGATTATTTCAAGTACCCCTTGACATAGATATATTTAATTGTAATACGTGGTAATTGGTTCTAAACAATTTCCAAGTACTTTTTGTACTATTGTTTATAAATAACTAAAATTCTAATTTGTTATTTCAACCCTAATACCCTGTGGACCCATCATAAGTATAGCATAGACTAATATAGCTCTGTGGGTTAGGGTTGGACCAGTACTGCAGAATATTCAGATAGCTAATAGTGACCCAGAACCACCTGGAAAGTATAAGGGGTTAAAAAAGGTTTTTTTGGTCTCCTTTAGCCCCTTATACTTTTCATGTGGTTCTTGGTCACCATGAGCTATCTGGGTATCCTGTTATAAGACTAACCCGTAGTTTGACTGCGCTCATTATTTCTTTGCTCGAGTTTGCTTGAGTACTAGTCTGAAATGAGAAAGGGCCTACACAAAAACTATAACAAATTCACAATTTTGTAGGTTAATCTAAAAATCTTTGCCTTGTCTTAAAGGCAGTGAGTATATTGGAGTGTAAAACACCAAGTGGAAAAATGTATAGCACAAGATAGTTACCGTAGGTCAGAACCTAAAGAGGCAGCTGTATGGAAAACCAGTTTAAACCCCACCCCTCAATACCCACAAGAATCACCCAAAATATTACCTTTGTTACACAACTCTAAGATTGCCAGTTGTATTTTCTATTTATTTCAGCCTCAAGTAAATGATCTACCCCATTCCAGTGGACTTATTACTGCAGTGTATTCTGCACAGACACGGGTATTACCTTGGTAAGAAAACTGACAGTAATCTTGATCATTAACTTCTTCTTTGATTGTGACTGTGGTTAATTCATAGGAATTGTCTGCAAGTAAATGTACAATAAAAGTAATTATTTTGGTTTTAATGGTCTCAAGTATTTATACATATTTATGTCCACACATATAAAGCAAAATATCAGTTGTAATCTCCGCATTATGCTGCTAAAAACAAAGCATCACATGAATTTAAAAGATCAGGTATATCACTTGCCAATCTGTAACTATGCAGCCACAAAAATAAAACATTAGCCTGTACCTAATAATTTAGAAACCAAATGATCACATACAAAGGTAAACTATATAAATATTTATTTAACATATTTATTTGTATATGTTTGCACATATTTAAAATGTTCAATTTTTCACCATAGTGCCCTTTTAAAAAGAACTAGTACTGCATAGGCAGATAAAAAGCTTCTAAATACAACATACCAGAGTCATCACTTGGCTCAGTTTTCACTTGAACAGGGTAGGAGCTGTAGGGAGACAAATGCAATAGTGTTGAGGGTGAACAAGATGTGAAGCCCCCCGGCCCCCCCCCCCCCCAAAAAAAAAAAAACACAGTCACATTATAAAAGTACAGACGAGTCCTGGTTATCCACAGCTCAACTAACCAGAACCAGTAGTCTCAACCAGCCAGCACAAATCGCTGGAGGTACTCACAGTGGTGAAGGCAAACTTCTTAGGCTATTCGTGGGCTTTGTTGTGCTTAAAGTTCCCCAAGGTTAATAAACTTTCCTTTCAATTACTGTATTTTAGCATTCAATACAGAGTGTATGGTATGTATATAGAATGGGGTATAGTTCTCTACTACCTATGTCTATATTTAACATTGAGTCTTAGGCATCCAGAAAGCACACTTTATGCGGCATTAGCTTATTGCTGTTGGTGCCGCATAACTTAGACTACTACTCTACTGTATATGTATACAACATTTTTTATGGATTGTCTTTACTTCTTGCTTTTTCATACTTTGCACCACGTTTTCATGACTGCAGGCTACGTTTACACCACACCATACAGGCGGTCAGGCACTGTACTGCTACACATGCCACAAACACTATTGTGGTCCATACTACTGACACATTCATTTTAGTGAATGTAAAAGCAGATAAAATGTGTACTGCAAGGTGATAATGCCTCACACACTAGTGTAGTGCCGTAGAGCAACTGCAGACACAGCACTGCTTTCCTGGTAAATCACACTCTGCATTTGGAGATGTGTCCATACAAGGTAACTGCAGTCACCACATGTACTGTTTCTAAAATAAATACACTGCCAGACACGACAATGCGTTTTTGGCTGCCATGTGTGGTTACAAAGGCTGCCATTCAGCTGTATTAACTTGCATATAAAAAGGTGCTGAGTGGCTAGCAGTTGGGACGTAGGCAGTTCAGCCTCCCATGTGAAACAAGCCTTATTGTTAAAACGTTCTATACTGCAGATATATTGATAAGAAAGAAAGTTTCTTCAAACCAAACAAATACCTTTCAGAGAAAGCTGATTCTTGTTCAGATGCTACATCTCCCTCTGAAACAAAAGACTAAATATTATTCTTGTTACTGGCTGCATACTGCAATAAAACAGGAAAAATTGTATGAAGTACATCTCAAATAATCGTTCTAAATGTAGATAACATTTTTAACCACTTCATGATGAAAATAACTTTGTTTTTTATTCTTGCTTCAGTATTATTTTTTGCTCCCTTTTTTGCTTTGCTGACTAACAGAGCAGTTGTAAAAAGTATAATTATGGAAAAATATAGTATTACTCTTTTTAGCAAGCAGAAAAGGACTATTTGTGGCTACCACCTTATCTTTACATAGTTTCACTAATTGCTAACACCATACCTCCTGTTACCACACTGTGCTTTGTGGACAATCTTGTTGTGAGAAGGTAAATAATGGGTATCGGTGAGGCAACCTTACTACAATGGAAGTTTTGCTTTTATTTCATGTTTAATTATTTTCTGTTTTACAGTCACGGGCATGTTTATTTACAGGGAAAAAAAACATGTTCTACTTTCTCAGATCTGCTATTGAGCAAATAAGGTATGGCTTAGTAATGAAACATTCTTTCATATGCTTTTTTAAGGTACTATAATTAGGATTAATAGTGATGATGGCTACATGTTAGGCATCCATATGGTAGCCATGGCTAGGGCAAGAAAGAGCAGTGATATCCTGATACATGGAGCCCATATGCAAAAAGACTTTTTTCTCCTGAGTTTTCTCCTAAGTGACATTTTCAAACTTGTCAGTACAGTAAAATGTCTTTTAAACCGCCAACAAACAAGAAAATACTTAAAATTGTTTTAATAGTATTTTTTTTACCTACTTGTTGGTACGCTTTCAATTGCAAAGTGGGGAAAAGTTATTCTAAATAGAAGATAAAAAATTATCTCCTGTGAGAAAACACAGGTGAAAAAGTTAATTGCATATGGGCCTAAGTGTATTTCATTTTATGCACTCTATACATAAAGGACTATTGTACTTAAATAAGTTTAAGTGATTAAAATTGTAATGGGGCTAAAAGAATTAAAAAAAAAAGATGCAACAATTACCGGTACTTAGTCACGTCGGGTTAACTTTAAAAAGGCTGAGAAGCACAATATGGCCAGAAATAGACTCGCAAAGAGAAGTCTCATATAAATAATTAGTGCCACCAGGGACACACTAAGTTTACTCAAGGAGAGTTGTTCATCAGGTAGCAAATATCTAGGCCCACTAAAGATGCGTTAGGAAATCAAGCCATTTAAATAAAAATAATATTGACAGTGCCATAGTAACTAGAATAAAGTTCTTACCATTTGAGTTACTTCGATCAAGAAAAGATCTGTGAAGAACAAACCATTTTTAAAGGTTTCATGATAAGACCAACAAACAACAATTTACAGTGGAGAAGTACACATCAGTTCCAAATATAGAGATCTATTTATAAATTTGCATTAAAAATAAAAACTTTTGGTTTGCATTTTTATTAAATGCCTGCATGTGACCATAGTCATGTGCCAATCATAGTCTATGGTCAATTTTATGGGAAAGCCAGGTAACTTAACTGTATTTTGTAGGGTTGTGGGAGGAAACTCCCATAAGTGAGTGCCCAGAGGAAATCCACACAAAAACAGAGAGAACATACAAACTCAGTGAAGATAGTGCCCTGAATAATATTCGAATCATGGACACAGTGCTGCAAGGCGAGAAGGCTATCCACTATGCCCCCATGTGCCCGAGCTTTGTTACCGTTTAAGCAGCAAACACCATTCAAGCTTATAGTTGTGATCAGTTACTCAACACCCAGTCACCAATCACATCATAATGTGGGCAAGATGTTATCCCACAGCAAAAATAGGCAAAGTAACACTCAGTGGTGAAGCTAGCAATGCATGTCCCTGACTGATCCTTCCCAAAGATGCAAAAGTAATAGCTGGTATCAGGCACAAAGAGACAGATAGCCACATGGCAGTTTGAGGGGAAAGATTTTTAGACTTAATGAAAACAATTTATAAATAATAATCTATTGGATTTCAATCTACTCACACATAATAAACACTTTAAAGCAAGTCTGCAACAAACTCGATCCAGTGCCTGGCAAGGGTACCACCCTTTCTGCACTAATTATTTTATGTACTAAATCTATAGGAAGCAGTAATACATATTTAGTCACACCCCCATGTGTACACCTGACCATGCATCACCCCCGGCTTTGGATCAGAAACTATTATATTGGAAGCCGGGAGAACACAGTATATGGTCAGAAACTCAGGCTACCCATGTAGTCATAGACTTGGCCACCTAGGCATAAACTAACCTCTATGCCAATGTAGCTTAACTGGGTGGGCAAAGGCATGGTTAAGGTCACAGATGCAGTTGAATTTCTCTAACTAGGATATACAAACTGCATCTGGACCTGTGAGCTTTTTGCATATTCTTCTTTCAAAACAGGCACTGTGGAAATGTTACTAAACTTGCAAAGAATGGAGCCTAACCCTTAGTTGGCACTGTAACAAATATGGTCCAATTTTACTTAAAAGGAAAAAAAAAAGGAAGAAAAAGTGAACTGCCAGCAGTAGTGTCTAAATTGCACTAGATATCTAGCTTCAAGGATTTGACCAGCCGATATCCACACATTGATATGGGGTCTCTTTTCAAACTGTATGTGTGGTGTCCATAACTACCGTACACAGATAATTCAGTCTGTAAACATTTTTCCTCCAATCGGAATTTCTTTAAAAAAAATGACAAGATACAACGGACTATTTTTTTGTTTTTATTTATTTTTCACAGAAACATTACAAAACATGCATCTTACCTTTTAATATTAAAATATATGCTGGATGTGTTAGCCAAGATCAGTTTTGCTGTTTGAATATCGTACATTGATGGCGCTTTGACAGGTATGTCTTTCAGACGACCACAGAATGTGATAGCAGAGGGGTCTCTGGTCAGCATGCTGTAAGGTATAGGCACCTGAGCAGGCATTCCTAAAGCTTTACCTGATGGGAAGAACACATACAGTAGTGCTCGCATTCCTGTCTTTAATCTAAAAAGGCAAGCTCATATAATATCAAAACCAGTATTAGTACTTCAGGACAGGCTGTTCTTAATTGCAAATTTGCAAGATCAATTGAAAGTGCTTTCAAAATACATACAGTATAAGACACCAAAACAAACATTCACGTACACAAACCATAATTGTGATCCAGCAGCAAAAGGTAAAAAAAAAAATTGCAGTGAATGGAAAGTGGGAAAAAAAACGAAACACTCGCCTATCTGTAAATTGGATCTCTTGCTAATATTAGCTCTTATGCTTACTGTTGTTGTATGTGTTTATGTGAAATAAACTTGAATAAAGACAGTAATTAATATTTATAGGTGGAGTGATGTACCGGTACCTTTAGTTCTATTTCTAGTCACAGCTTTGTTGGTTGCACCACAACCCCTTATACAATGGGAATAACAATATCTTTATATTTATTATGTATCCAGATGCAGTCATCGCCATATTGACACCATACCTCTCTGTAACTATATACAGCTGTCACTCCCCTGCTGCTCCATTCCATGCACAGTCAACAAACACTGCCAACCTAATTCAATCAATATTGAAAAGGCTAAAGTCCTAATCTTTGATCAACCTTTGTTTTGATTGTTAATGTCACTGCTATGACTAAGGAGCCATAAGTTTGCTCTGATACGCGTGAGCTGTATTGCTGTTTGTCCATAATTGCCTCAATAAAAATTGGACTTTTATCCTGAGATTGGTGCAGTGGAATTCTTATCTACTACATTTACCTGGCTCTTTGGTGTTCTGCTCCCGACACAGTAGGTGCAGTGGTTCCTTGGATTCTTTATTTTGATTAGTGTATTGTGTTAAATATGAAATAATTAAAAACAAGCATAATGTATGGCTGTCTAATTGATCAAATGTAGTGCAATATGTGGCCTGCATTAGCTATCCTGACACATCAGCTTCAGGGCGTGAGGGGCAGGGCAGGCTGAATAAAAAGGAAATAAGGTCCCGGTTTTGGCATATGAAATATGTGTTTCACAATCCAGTTTCAGAATGGAAAACAAAATGCTAAAAACGAGAATTTTATAATAATTTTTTTTATTTAGTCATGAACATACATAGACTTAACACTGTATTTTAGATTACCATAGCGGGTATGGAACAAGTCTTCTACTAATTTCCAGTGAGAGTCATTGTTGGAAGGGTTTGTTTTTTGTCTAGACGACTTGACTGTAGATTCTGAAACGTCATCTTTACCCAGCTTACCTATAAAAAAACAAACAAAACCAAAATCAGATATTTACAGTACTGAGTTTCAGCAAAAAGCTCAGTTAAAAAAAAAAAAAGTGGTGGCCAACTACAAATCACCTCAGTTAAGTTGCAAGAGCATTTTTCACTTGGAATGGAACAGTATAGTGATCAGTGTTCAATTTTAAAGGACAAATGTACTTATATGATTATCATGTCAGCAGGCCTTAGACTTATTAGTATTCTCCACCAAAGGCTTTAAAAAATATCAACTGTGGTAAGTAACCAGACCCTACTGCTTACACCTGGCACATAGTTTATCAAGCTGCGGCTCCCTTGAAGGTAACTAAGCACCTTTTTTATAAAATATATATAAAACAAACAAAAATCATAGAATGGTCTGTGGAAAGGGTGTGACAGGGATTACTAAACTTTGTGTGTGTGTGTGTGTGGGGGGGGGGGGGGGGGGGCTCCTTATACCCTTCATTTCTATGGGCTCCTCCATCTTCTTCTGGGAGACCGGCAGGTGCTGCAGTTCCAAGCTACCTCCTGCGCGATGTACTCACATTGAAGGACTACTTCTCCCAGCATGCTTTGCAGTGGCCGGGAATGTGTGATCCCTTTAAAACTTAACTGCCTCCTCCTCCACAGCAGAGGACATGTTTGGTGTAAACCAAAAACAGTATTCAGCATTCCCGAAAAATAACTCCATACCAACTGTGGAGCATGGAGATGGAAGTCTCATCATTTGGGCATGAATTCTATCATGTATCAGATGGAGCTTGAGGAACATGTGACACCATCTGTAAGAAAGTTAAAGCTGAAGAGGAACTGGGCCCTGCAACAGGACAATGACCCAAAAGATACCAGTAAATTCACAAGGACTGGCTGAAAACTAAGAAAGAGAGAGGTCTGAAGTGGCTGAATCAAAGACCAGATCTTAAAGGGGAACTGAAGAGAGAGGTATATGGAGGCTATCATGTTTATTTCCTTTTAGACAATACCAGTTGCCTGGCAGCCCTGCTGATCCTCTGCCTCTAATACTATTAGCCATAGCCCCTGAACAAGCATGCAGCAGATCAGGTGTTTCAGTGGTTCAGACTTATAAGTCTGATCTGACAAGACTAGCTGCATGCTTGTTTCTGGTTTTAATCAGATACTACTGCAGAGAAATAGACCAGCAGGGCTGCCGGGAAACTGGTATTGATTAAAAGGAAATAAACATGACAGCCTCCATATACCTCTCTCTTCAGTTCCCCTTTAAGGTGGCCAGACACCACACATTTTTTTCAATTGATTTTCAATTCAAGAGTTACAATAACATTTTGGGATTGATTGTAACATTTGGAAAATCTGACCAATGTAACACACACACACACACATGCGTGTTCAATTTTTCCCTAAATCGGACCCAAACCAAACATTTTTTTTAATTCAAAATATTTAGTTGTACCACTCTGACACATAGAAAGATAAATAAACCCTCCTTCAAGCCTATGAGCATTTCAGTGCATGCTTTTCACCCTCCTCTTTGCATAACTAGGGTTATACAGGTGGCACCCATTTTCAATTCCTCCTTTGCTGGACACCATCTACTCCACCAGTTTGCCAGATCCTGTCCCGGCAATTTGAAAGGAAGAGAGGGGTTCCTCCAATAAATGTAAAATACTTTATATTTGTCATCATGCAGCTGAAAAAAGGCTGCTATTTATGATTATAATTTAGAAAATAGATTTTATTTCTGAAATATTGTATTTTGAATTTGGGTCTACTTTAATTATGAAAAAAAATTATTAAAATCTCATAAAAATCCACCATTCCAGACTTTTATTAAAAATTAATATTTTATCAAATATCTAAAAAACAAAACAAAAAAAACAACTATTTTTCTGTACAACCAATCGTTTTTATCAAATTGCTGTAAAATTTGGATCATTTTATTGTATTGTGGGTGGCCACCTTCAAGGGTAATCTGAAGTGAATGATGGAGGCTGACATATTTATTTAATTTAACCACTTCAGCCTTCAGTAGTTTTCACTTTATGCATCCGAGCAATGTTCACCTCCCATTCATTAGCCTATAACTTTATCACTACTTATCACAATGAACTGATGTATATCTTGTTTTTTCCGTCACCAATTAGGCTTTCTTTGGGTGGTACATTTTGCTAAGAGCCACTTTACTGTAAATGCATTTTAACAGGAAGAATAAGAAAAAAATGTAAAAAATTGATTATTTCTCAGTTATCAGCCATTATAGTTTTAAAATAATACATGCCTCCATAATTTAAACTAACGTATTGTATTTGCCCATATGTCACGGTTATTACACCGTTAAAATTATGTCCCTATCACAATGTATGGCGACAATATTTTATTTGGAAATGAAGGTGCATTTTTTCCGTTTTGCATCTACCACTATTTACAAGTTTAAAATAAAAAAAATATAGAAATATTTCATCTTTACATTGATATTTAAAAAGTTTAGACCTTTAGGTAAATATTTACATGTTTTTTTTTTTTTCAATTGTAATGTTTTTTTTTTTTATATTAAACATTTTATTTGGGTATATTTGGGAGGGTGGGATGTAAACTTTTAGTTGTAGTTTTACTTTTTGCCCACTAGATGGCGGCCATGAGTTTGTTTACATGACGTCACGCTAAGCGTAACATACGCTTAGAGAGACGCATGGGGGACGCAACAGCCAGAAAAAGCGAAGCTTCCGAGAGAAGCGGTCGCTTTTTCTGCGGGGGAGAGGAATCAGTGATCGGGCACCATAGCCCGATTCACTGATTGCCTGGCTAACAAACCGCAGGCCGGGAGCGCGTGTGCACGCGCACGATCGGCCGTGGGAGCGCGCGGACGCGCACATGGCCTCCTGGGCGTAGCTAGTACGTCCAGGAGGCCGAAGCAGTTAAACAATACCAGTTGTTACCATGGCAGCCTCCATATTCCTCGCAACTTCAGGTGTACTTTAACCTCCCTGGCAGTCTATTAAAAACCGCCAGGGGGCAGCAGAGTAGTTTTTTTAATTTTTTTTTTAATCATGTAGCGAGCCTAGGGCTCACTACATGCTAGCCGCTGTGCAGCGGCATACCCCCGCCCTCTTCGATCGCCTCTGGCGATCTCCGATCAGGAAATCCCGTTCAAAGAACAGGATTTCCTGGAGGGCTTCCCCCGTCGCCATGGCGACATGACGTCATCGACGTCGTGACATCATTGGGAGTCCTGATCTACCCTTCAGCGCTGCCTGACACTGATTGGCCAGGCAGCACACGGGGTCTGGGGGGTGGGGGGGGCGCGCGGCGAGTGGCGGCGGCTAATCGGCGAGGAGCGGCGGCTAATCGGCGAGGAGCGGCGGCGATCAGAGTGCACACGCAGCTAGCAGAGTGCTAGCTGCGTGTTGCAAAGAAAAAAGTGTGCAAATCGGGCCCAGCAGGGCCTGAGAAATCCTCCTGCGCGGCATAGCCCAAGCTCAGCTCGGGCTTACCGCCAGGGAGGTTAAGCAGGTGTGTTCGAAAGATTTACAGTGGTGTGGCCAATCTACTGGAGCAGGTGGGAAAAAGGTTTGCACTACTATCACACAGGATAACTGGCTGTTCTCACTAATGTGGCCCTGTTGAGTTTGGTGAGTGCTGATGTTTGATTGGACTTCTGGATTGTAAGGTCAGCTATGCTCTTTACTGTTCCTGCCTCAGTTCTTGCCAGCCCTGTCATGCTCCTCGCATCCCAGCAACCTAATTCCCTGGCCTCTGGACCAATACCAGTAGGTGGTTGGGTCTGTAAGACTTTTGTTAGTTACTGATCAGACTGTATAATCTAAACTCCCAGCATCACACAGTAATCCACAGATGCAATGTAATAAATTAACCACTTTGTCCTCCTTGATGTAATTCTACGTAAAGGAGGACATGTGTGCTCCCGCCCGCGGCCGTGGATCGTTAGCCCAGGAATCAATGATTCGGGCCATGGTGCCCGATCACCGATTCCTCTCCCCCGCAGAAAAAGCGACAGCTTCTCTCGCAAGCTTCGCTTTTTCTGTCTTCTATGTCCCTCTAAGTGTACATTGTACGCTTAGAGTGACGCCATGTAAACAAGGTTGCCATCTTGTGGCCAAAAAGTAAAACTACATCTAAATGTAAAAAAAAAAAAAAATTAAAATACACATATATTTACCCCAAACAAATACTATTTACATCCCACCCTCCCAAAAATAGCCACATAAAATGTTTAATAAAATAAAAAAAAAACACAAATATTTACCTAAGGGTCTAAACTTTTTAAATATCTATGTAAAGATGAAATATTTCTATTCTTATTTTTTTTTTTTTATATAAGCTTCTAAATAGTGATGGATGCAAAACGGAAAAAATGCTCTTTTATTTCCAAATAAAATATTGTCGCCATACATTGTGATAGGGACATAATTTAAACGGTGAAATAACCGGGACAAATGGGTTACAATAACATTTTGTACGTGAGTTTTAATTATGGAGGCATGTATTATTTTAAAACTAAAATTGCCGAAAACTGAGACATAATGAATTTTTTCAGTTATTTTTCTTAGTCTTACTGTTAAAATGCATTTACAGTAAGGTAGCTCTTAGCAAAATGTACCACCCAAAGAAAGTCTAATTGGTGGCGAAAAAAACACGATATAGATCAGTTCATCGTGATAAGTAGTGATAAAGTTATAGGCTAATGAATGGGAGGTGAACATTGCTCAGATGCATAAAGTGAAAACGACCGAGGGCTTAAGTGGTTAATTTAAAAAAAGAAACTATGTTCCTGAAATATAAGATAATGTAACATTTGCAGACAAAAATGGGCTTATTTTCTTGCTTGCACCAAATACTGAACCCAGTATGCAGATAACCATCAATATCAGTATCAAATCTTACTGGCTCGAAAGCCATATGTTCAATGCACAGAATATATTATATCAAATAGTGGTTTAAAAAAAAATCAGGCCAAACTGAAAAATAAAGCACAATTCGAGAACTACATTATTACTGTATGAGCATACTTACAGTACTGTATGAAATCTGTCTTCAAGTCATTTCTAATTTCCAAGAAGCTTTGTCCTTTATTGCTGCCAACTACAAGAGCTTCTGACTCATACACTGCAATGCAAGCTATTTCTGCTTTCACCCTGGCAAACTCCGTACACTACAACAGAAGAAACAGAATATATTAGCAACAACAGTAAGCAATGTTTGTTGGAATAATAAAATCACCCAATACTGAAAATACATCAGTGTACGTTTTGATGCTTAA
The DNA here is from genome assembly GCF_040937935.1 of Hyperolius riggenbachi. Taxonomy (NCBI): domain Eukaryota; kingdom Metazoa; phylum Chordata; class Amphibia; order Anura; family Hyperoliidae; genus Hyperolius; species Hyperolius riggenbachi. The sequence goes on along the minus strand of NC_090647.1, from coordinate 253,666,895 downwards.
AATTTATTTTTGTTTTTGCAAATTTTAATGGTTCCAAAGTAGGAATGAAAGGCTTATATTGCCCCTTTAAAGAGACACTGAAGCGAAAAAAAAATATGATATAATGAATTGGTTGTGTACTATGAATAATTACTAGAAGATTAGCTGCAAAGAAAATATTCTCATATTTTTATTTTCAGGTATATAGTGTTTTTCTAACATTGCATCATTCTCTAATATGTGCAGATTACACAACACTCAGCATTCAAAATGATTCTTTCAGAGCAGTCTGTGAACTAATGACCTCTCCTCTGGCAGATAAAAAGACATTTGTTTACTTACAGTTGAGATAATAAAAGTCAGATAACAGCCCTCTCCACGACTTTGAAAGTCGTAGAGCTTAATGGCTTTTTTGCATAGAGATAACAACTGGAGTTTCTCTTCCTGTACTGGAAACAATTAGACTGATGTATCTGATCTTAATGTTTTATTTCTTAGCTGTACTACACATACAAATCATAATATCATAAAAAAAAAAAAATCGCTTCAGTGTCTCTTTAAAATTCATCAAACTATACCAGGTTTCAAGAACGATCAACCTCACATTTATTTTTGTTTTGCAGCCTAATTCCAGTTAACACTAGCACAGGAAAATATAAAGAATGGTTATAAACATCTGATAAAATGTTACGATTGTTTATGTCCTTTATGAGGAGTATTAATTACCTCTTACAAGCTCTACAAAAGAAGAGTAATACTTATTAAACAGTCACAAATACAGTCTCTGTCCTTGCTGAAATAAAATATCCCATTCCTTGTGAGAACAAAGGACAAAGCAATACAATCCAAGTTAGGTTCTACTATTTATCCATTCCATCTTAACCTCCCTGGTGGTAAGCCCGACACTGTGTCGGGCTAGCCGCCGCAGGGGATTGCATCGCCTCAGGAGGATTTTTTTAAATAAAACTTTTTAAATTTTGTTAAGCTAGCACTTTGCTAGCTAACTATGTTCCCAAGTAACTCCGGTCCCGTCCGATCGCCACCGGTATACATACCCCCCAGGGATCCCGCGATGGTGCAGCCTCCCAATCAGCACCCGCCTTCGCTTGCGGAACTGCGCATGACGTCATGTCCGATCGTCGCCATAGCAACGAGTGATGCCAATTGGGAAGCTGCGGCTCTTGAGGGATCGCAGACGGGCGAGTGTCGCCGGCAGCGATTGGGGGGCGGGGGGGGGGGGGGCTCGGTGAGGTGCCGGGGGACTTGGGCAGCATAGTTAGCTAGCCTAGTGCTAGCGAACATAAAACAAAAAACATTTCATTAAAAAAATCCCTCCCGCGGACGCAGCCACTTAAACTGCGTACCGCTAGGGAGGTTAAACAAAAATAAAATTAGTTTTTTTTGTTTTTTTAAAGCAAATCTTAAAGTGTCCTGAAAAAAAAAAATTATATAGATACGAACCTAATGCTGATCTATTTCCGTTTCAATTCTGTTGTTATCTTTTCTTATCTATTTCCATTCACTTCTATGTGAAATCGATCATAAAAAAATGATCGAAAATAAGATCGGACATGTTGGAAATTATCTATCGAACCATCTATCTAACACAAAATTGTATGGTGTTTACCTAGCATCAGAAGGGTGACAGCTCTGGATCCCATAGAATCTTCCAAGTCATCTGTCCGTGCATTTGGTCCACCGATGTCCCCCATTGAAATTCTGCTCCTTTGGAACTTCTTGGAAGGCTTCAGTAGCACTAGCATCTCTGAGTGTTTCCGAAGAGGAGTGCATTCATACTGCGAATGCGCAAGCCCTGTCTCACTTGCTCTTCTTCTAAAGTACTCAGGGATGTGAGTACTTCCAAAGCCTTCAAGAGGAATCATGAAGGTGTATTCGAACAGATGGTCGAAAACCTTCAACAGGGGGCCCAGGGGATAATGGTGGAACAAGGGGATGGAAAGGGACCAGGAAGACTATGTGATCTAGAGCCTTCCCTCTACATAGGTAAATATCTAACTTTTTTCAGCCCTCCTTCAGTATTGCTTGAAAGTGTTATTCTATTTCAGTTGCAACCTTGCTTCCTGGTGGCTTAAAAGGCATTTTATTTATAATGTGAAAAGAACACCTAGGAGAAAACGAATTGGGTCTAGCCCAATGAGTCAAATTCACCTAAGGAATATTTCAAAAATTAAGCACTACATTCCTTCGGAGGATCTTCCAACCCCAGTCCACCCCTTCATCACATCACGGCTGGACTATTGCAGGCCTTCCAAATAAAGACCTACACCGCCTGCAGCTAGTACAGAATGCTGCCGCAAGACTATTAACAAGCCAACCCCGCCATTGACACATAACACCAATCTTTTGCTTGCTACACTGGCTACCCATAAAATGAAGAATCCTTTTCACAACTGGCATGCTAAATCTGGTTTTATTACTGTGAGAATGGAAAGCCTTCTAAAGTTTCCTATTGACATCAATGGGTAGAATCTGATTGGCTGTTTGTGGTTCCTCCCAAGTGTGCAGGGGTGATATCTTCCCAGGTAGTATGGGACCTGTATACCATGTTTTGTTGAAATCAGTGAAGGAGTTTTCGAGTGATGGTGGCACATCCCTGATTTTATATATACACATTAACATTTGAAAAATGTGAAAAAAGCAGGGCTGTGGAGTCGGTACAAAAATCCACCGACTCAGACTCCTTGAATCCGACTCCTCTAATTTGCAGATTACAATCTTGTTGATTGAAAGTATGTTACATGAAATTCGTCTCTTAACCGCCAACGCTTAGGAAGTTTAAGAGACAACAGAAGTGAGAAGGATATATAGACTGCCATATTTATTCCCTTTAGACTAAAACTAGACCTTGGTAAGAGTACTTGTAAAAGGTACAGACCGGAACAAAGAACATCTATCAGGCCCTAGGCAATGTAACTGTGGGTACATGTAAGAGTGATGTGTAGGTACTCTGCAGGGGAATGAGGAGATTTTTCCTCTATTACACATTCTTCATGCACAATCTGAACCTGGATCAGGCCCTAGGCAATGTAACTGTGGGTACATGTAAGAGTGATGTGCAGGTACTCTGCAGGGGAATGAGGGGATTCTTCCTCTATTACACATTTTTCATGCACAATCTGAACCAGGTTTATGGGTGATAGACAACACCTCTGTGTTCAATGTGCACAACATTCTCAGTGGATTCTCTGCAGCTCTGTGGGGAGTGCATATGTATGGTATTACTGTGTAAAAAAGTAAACCTGAGCCAGATAAAATTAAAGTTTCAGGCTGGAGTTTTCTCCAGCCCCCTTCAGGCTAATCAGTCCCTTGCTGTCCTCCTCCGCCTCCTGGATCTTCTGCTGTGGGTTCAGGTACTTGAGCCAGGCGGGTGCAGTGCGCTTGCACAAACAGCGCTGCTGGGAGCGTACTACACCTGCGCAGCACTATTGCGCAGGTGCAGAATGCTCCTGGCTGTGGAAGCGGCACGTGGCCGGACTGCGCTGACTGGCTTAATTACCGGGACTCATAACAGAAGATCCAGGCGGTGGTGGAGGACAGCGAAGGGACTGATTGGCCTGAAGGGGGCTGGAGGAAGCCGCAGGTATGTATAAAACTTTTCTTTTCATCAGTCTCAGGTACCCTTTAATTCGTAGTCACCAAACCAAATTTTAACAACATATCAGCTTATTTGATTTCATGAGCAAAGAGAGTGCATATATTTGCATAAATCAGCATCAACGCAGAATTATTTCCATCTCATTGACCATCTCTGTTAGTGACACAACTACACATCAGGCTTTATGCTTACAGCATAGATGTTATTTAGTATATAAATAAAATAATCCTGTGTACACATCATATACAGTGGTGTGAAAAACTATTTGCCCCCTTCCTGATTTCTTATTCTTTTGCATGTTTGTCACACTTAAATGTTTCTGCTCATCAAAAACCGTTAACTATTAGTCAAAGATAACATAATTGAACACAAAATGCAGTTTTAAATTATGGTTTTTATTATTTAGTGAGAAAAAAAAACTCCAAATCTACATGGCCCTGTGTGAAAAAGTGATTGCCCCCCTTGTGAGTTCAATTTCTGTAGTCACCCCCAGGCCTGATTACTGCCACACCTGTTTCAATCAAGAAATCACTTAAATAGGAGCTATTTGACACAGAGAAGTAGACCAAAAGCACCTCAAAAGCTAGACATCATGCCAAGATCCAAAGAAATTCAGGAACAAATGAGAACAAAAGTACTGTAATTGAAATCTATCAGTCTGGTAAAGTTATAAAGCCATTTCTAAAGCTTTGGGACTCCAGCGAACCACAGTGAGAGCCATTATCCACAAATGGCAAACACATGGAACAGTGATGAACCTTCCCAGGAGTGGCCGGCCGACCAAAATTACCCCAAGAGCGCAGAGAAAACTCATCCGAGAGGCCACAAAAGACCCCAGGACAACATCTAAAGAACTGCAGGCCTCACTTGCCTCAATTAAGGTCAGTGTTCACGACTCCACCATAAGAAAGAGACTGGGCAAAAACGGCCTGCATGGAAGATATCCAAGGTGCAAACCACTTTTAAGCAAAAAGAACATTAAGGCTCGTCTCAATTTTGCTAAAAAAAACATCTCAATGATTGCCAAGACTTTTGGGAAAATACTTTGTGGACCGACGAGACAAAGGTTGAACTTTTTGGAAGGTGCGTGTCCCGTTACATCTGGCGTAGAAGTAACACAGCATTTCAGCAAAAGAACATCATACCAACAGTAAAATATGGTGGTGGTAGTATGATGGTCTGGGGTTGTTTTGCTGCTTCAGGACCTGGAAGGCATGCTGTGATAGATGGAACCATGAATTCTACTGTCTGCCAAAAATCCTGAAGGACAATGTCCGGCCATCTGTTCGTCAACTCAAGCTGAAGCGATCTTGGGTGCTGCAGCAGGACAATGACCCAAAACACACCAGCAAATCCACCTCTGAATGGCTGAAGAAAAACAAAATTAAGACTTTGGAGAGGCCTAGTCAAAGTCCTGACCTGAATCCTATTGAGATGTTGTGGCATGACCTTAAAAAAGGCGGTTCATGCTAGAAAACCCTCAAATAAAGCTGAATTACAACAATTCTGCAAAGATGAGTGGGCCAAAATTCCTCCAGAGCGCTGTAAAAGACTTGTTGCAAGTTATCGCAAACGCTTGATTGCAGTTATTGCTGCTAAGGGTGGCCCAACCAGTTATTAGGTTCAGGGGGAAATTTCTTTTTCACACAGGGCCATGTAGATTTGGAGTTTTTTTTCTCACTAAATAATAAAAACCATCATTTAAAACTGCATTTTGTGTTCAATGATGTTATCTTTGACTAATAGTTAACGGTTTTTGATGAGCAGAAATATTTAAGTGTGACAAACATGCAAAAGAATAAGAAATCAGGAAGGGGGCAAATAGTTTTTCACACCACTGTATACTGTACAGTCACAATCAGATATCTATATCTGACTTTAGCAAAAAGATAAAGATGACCAGCACTTGCCAATTCTTAAAAAGCAGAGTATTTATTCACAAAAAAAGAGTGAATAAAAATAGCCATGACATCCGGACTCCCAGAATGTAGCTATAGCTCTTGGTAGTAAGTATAACTCTTAGCTGCATACAATGACATGAGGACATTATGTGACTTTGACGCGTCTAATGCGACCATTTTTACGCATGAATATGACGTTTTGGATTGTGATTGGTGGACATGACGTTTTTACACACTCCCAGTTAACGGTTTTTCAAATTTGCCTATCCAGGTTTGTGATTGGATGTTTTGGAGTTTGCTTCCAGTTCCCCATCAGGTTCACCTCTGTAGCGATTGGCTATAGCTTAGGGGGGAGGGGTATAAATAGGGTTTAGGCAGGCAATAGTGACATGCTTTCACTTGACAAAGAGCGGTTCATCCGTTCGAAACGGCGACAGTCCGTTGTGACTAGAATTGGGCTGCAATGGAGGCGTAACCTATTCTGGAGGAACTCCTCATGTCATTGTATGCAGCTAAGAGCTATACTTACTACCAAGAGCTATAGTTACATTCTGGGAGTCCGGATGTCATGGTTATTTTTATTCACTCTTTTTTGTGAATAAATACTCTGCTTTTTAAGAATTGGCAAGTGCTGGTCATCTTTACCTTTTTGCTTGCATCAAGTCTGTATTAGCCACACAGGCTAGACCTGGCACAGCCATTGAAGCAAGACAGGTGTGCTGTCCAAGAAGTACGAAACATGGATAGGCGTTTGGACGGGCACCCTAATGTGGAACCTCATGGCGACACGTTTGCATATACCGATGAAGATGCTGCAGCAGTGGTTGGTGATTACCTCACGGATACTACATTCCTGTCTAAGAAAGATCCTAAGTTGATCGAACGTTCAATTATTCGATTGCAAAAAACCCGAATTGCCTTGGACCTCCACGCAAGGACATTGGCTGAGTACGCAGTATCCCGAGAGGTGGAAGATCAAATGTGGCACCGACTCTCTTTACAGGTGACTCTGCCTTTATCTCTACAATCGAGAAAATCTGGAACAAGACTAGCTTTGACGTTATGATACATACCATCAAACGTATAAAACAGGAATTACCTAAATTGGACCAACAGATTCTGCTGTTGGAGGAAGAAATTAAATCTTTGTTATCTAAAGAGCTCTGAGACACCTTTGAAAGTAAACGGAAAGATACTTTGGAAAAACATTGGTCTGCGATCGAGGAAACAAAGAGATCTAAATTCCTACGGGACAAATCTGATTATGTGCACAGCTATGTATATAAATGGCAAAAAAAGGGTTCAAGTGAGCCAAACCGTCCTACTCAGAGACCTAATCGACCGAGAAAACGCAGACCCCCAAAGAAACCTTGCAAAAAAAACCTGACGTTCCAGGAACAGGGTCTTCTGAAGATTTTTTACAGACGAAAGAGTCTTCTCAGAGCGATGCCTCAGGAGATGGAAACCAAGAAGGTGAGGCGGAAGAAAACACAGAAAGCAACAAAGCTCCACCACAGGGTATGAGTCTGCACAGCAAGAACAAATAACTGATAATTTGGTGATTAACCCTCCTGGCGGTTTGCTAAAAATCCGCCAGGGGGCAGAAAATCCGTTTTTTTTAAATTTTCTTTTTCATGTAGCGAGACAAGGTCAGCGGCATCCCCCCAGCACCTCCGATCGCCGGGATCTCCTGGAGGGCTTTCCCCGTTGCCATGGCGACGGGCGGGATGACGTCACCGACGTCGTGACGTCAAAGGGGACTCCGATCCACCCCACAGCGCTGCCTGGCACTGGGGGGGGGGGCGGCCGTGGGGTCTGGGGGGGGGGGCGGCCGTGGCGCGACGAATAGCGGCGGATCGGCGGCGATCGCATTGCACACGCAGCTAGCAAAGTGCTAGCTGCATGTAGCAAAAAAAAAAAATTATGCAAATCGGCCCAGCGGGGCCTGAGCGGTGCCTTCCGGCGGCATAGCCCGTGCTCAGCACGGGCTTACCGCCAGGGAGGTTAATATCTCCTCTCGTGCTCTATCTGAGGAAGAAAAAGGAGTCCTTAAGAGGGGCCTATCGTTTTGTCCTACGTTTTTACCTGAATTTTTTTCAGTTGGACATTGAGTTAACGAGATTTTTTCAGAATATCAGACTCAAGAACTTTTTCGCCAATCTCCCTTCTCGAGATCAAGGATCTGTTTTTCCGGAGTCTTCACTCCCTTTATCCTTTGGTCCTCTTGGCTTAAAAAAATCGAAGTGACTTCAATCCATCGTCTAATCCAATAATTGAGAACTTTATAGATTGTGTGAAGGAGGATGTCCATAAGCTGGAGGCCGAAGTAAAACTTGGGAGACGTCATGGCTATAAGAACAATCTCTCACAGACAGAGAAACTGGCTCTACAATCCCTGCAGTCCGCCGATGAGATAATTATCAAATCGGCGGACAAGGGGGGAGCCCTAGTTGTGATGGACAAGTCCTTCTACTTGGAGAGTGTGCAGTCCCTCTTGGAGGACACTTCTGCATATCGACGACTTGATAGTGACCCACTCCCAATGATTGAAAGAACAATAGGGAGATTAGTACAAGAAGCAACTATAAAGGAAATTATCGATGAGGGCTTGGCAAAATTCTTGATAAAGAAACTTACTGTCACACCGGTGTTTTACACCTTCCCTAAAATTCGTGTCCGGGGTGGATTCTGTGTTATCCCCTCTGGCCATCTTTCTTGATGCTGTCCTTCAACCGTATTTACAGATTCAGGCCTCGTATGTGAGAGATACGGGCTTGTTTCTGGAATTATTGAAGTCTCAACCTTACCCTGAAGGAGATTTCTTTATGGTCACCATGAATGTGGAGAGTTTGTACACCTCCATTCCCCACCAGGAGGGAATGGAGGTAATACAAAATTTTTTTGATACCCATTCTGATTTTGATAAACAGCAATGTGATTTCCTTATGTCTCTCCTACAGGTGGTGCTGACGATGAATTATTTTCTTTTTGGTGATGTCTTTTACGAGCAGGTCCGGGGGATGGCGATGGGCTCGAACGTGGCACGATGCTATGTGAACCTCTTTATGGAAGCATATGAGGAGGCGTTCGTTTATATACATCCGTTGTTTCATGCACATGCGAGGATGTGGGTAAGATATATTGATGAGGTTTTTCTTTTGTGGGTGGGGCCACGTTCGAGCCTTGATGCCTTTGTCCTGGACATACACGGAAGGTATCCTTTCATTAAATTGACGTCACACGTCAGCAGTACCTGTATTGATTTTTTGGATGTCAGGGTCAAGTGTGGAGAAGGAAGGTTTGTTACCGACCTTTTTAGAAAATTAACAGATAGAAATTCCACTCTACACTTTGACTCCTTTCATCCATTATCTCTAAAAAGTGCAATTCCTAGATCTCAAATACTGAGGGTTAAGAGAATAGTTTCTGACCCAACTATATGTGATTTACGGGTAGAGGAATTAAGAGACAGATTTAGGGTGAGAGGTTACCCGGAAGGGGTCTTAAAAGTAAGGGATGGGCACCAGAGGGGTGGGAAGAAGAGTAGAGAAAATAGTGGTAGGATTCCGTTTATCTCAAGGTTTAGCACAGTCTCAAATCAGGTTAAGGGTATTATACAGCAAAGATGGTCTATTCTGAGGGCGGGACTTCCGAGGGTTCCTAAATTTAGGGAGCCTCCTTTGTTCTCCTTCAGACGGGCACCCTTGCTTAGGGACAAGTTAGTAAGGTCAGATTTGGGTCCTTCAGTTGACAATGTAGGCACGAGAAGGAGGGGAACTTTCCCTTGTAGGGATTGTGTCCAGTGCGGAAATGTTTTGGGTGGTGACTCTTTCCGACACCCTCTGAGTGGATGAAATTTCCCACTGAAAGGTTTTTTTGACTGCAACTCTAGATTTGTAGTATATTGTATAAAGTGCCAATGTGGGCTATTGTATGTGGGCCAAACCACTCAGAGGGTGAAAGATAGGATCTCTGCCCACAAATCCGCGATTAGAAAAAAAACGAATGGAACAGGCAGTTTCTGCCCATTTTACTGAAAGGTCACATGGGGTGGCGTCATTACGTTTTCAAGTATTACAGCAGATTCATAGACCAAGGAGAGGTGGGGATCGTTTAAAATTACTCCTCAAGGTCGAAGCATGGTGGATCAGACAATTGGGGACTTTACATCCCCGGGGCCTAAACCGGGAATATGACCTGTTACCTGTAATATGACTTTATTGATTAATGTAAAGGTTATTCGCCACATTGCAGCCCATTCTATATTTTTTCACTATTTTTGTCAATTTGTTTTTAATTAACCCCTTTATCCCTCTTTTTATAAAGTGTTTTTATTGAAAGTTATTTTTAATTTTTAGGATGATAGGATGGGAGTACTCCACATCTGGTGAACAATACCTGGATATTCTATTCTGCTTTGCTGTCCCTCAAATGAAACCTAAATGCGGCTGTATTTATGGATGTCTGGTATTTTTAGGACCCATGTGTCTATTGGTATTTGATGAGAGCTTATGGCAAAGCAGAATTGTATTTTTGAGGTGCATTTTCTTATGTGGCCAATAAAAATTCGGATAGGAGAACATGTTAGTACCATCAAGGCAGGGAAGAGCTGTACCAGATTAGTGACGCACATGAGGGAGGAGCATGGGAGGTCTAGTCGTGGCCTCATTTTTGCAGTGTTGGAGAAGTTGGAAGCCCCCACGAGGGGAGGGGACAGAGACAAATTGCGTTTTAAAAGAGAAACATGTATTATATTACGAACAGAAGCAATGGGTCCAGGGGGGCTGAATGATAAAATTGAACTTGCTTGTATGTTAGACCCCTGAAATTGATAGTAATCAGGAGGAATGGGGGTTGGTATATGTCTCTGATGTCAAGATATTGGCTTTGATGAATTGTAATAGAATGTTTCTCGTGGTACTGGTGTTGGTGGAGCCAATTACATCCATTCCTCCCTCCCACTCTTCCCTAAGTACATTTAGATCTAAGGTCCCCAATTAACTATAGGTCAATTATATCTCTATTTTGTATTAGTATTGTATACCAGTGAGGTTTAAATAGAGGCGTTGGTCCAGCAGATCTCTCCCAGATTTAATGGTTTTTATTGTCACTTTCAGTCACAATTTACACTAGAGAGGATAGGTGGAAGCCTGGGGTGCAATTTCACATGCTAAGAAGGTTGAGGCAGTAATATTGCCTTACTTGTGATACTGCAGACGAATGCCGATTGGTATGTGGAAATTTACACATCCAAACTTGCTATGCGAGACGTTATGCGTATTGGTTGCTGTTGCTATGGCTACCATACACAGTGAGGCTGCTTTCCCAGCCTCCGTAGGCGTACTTATGTGCTTAGCATTATGGATCTTGTCGGATTAGCGTGACGTTGATCCCTTCCGGCATCCACCTTCCCCTCTCTCTCCAATCACTAGCGGTGTATTCAACACCCGGAAGAGGCGGAGCTAGTCCCCGCTATATGCCGGATGTATGTTGCTCGACCCACACAGTGGTACGCAGCGTGACCAAGCGTCTGGTTAGACGCAAAACGGCCATCGCCAGTCCCACTTAGTGCCCTGGGTCCCCCCACCTCCACCGCACCATCACCACTGAGGACCACCAGAAGGAGGTATCTTTTGGATAAGGTACCGAGAACTTTGTCTGCTATCATTTACAATAAAAGCCCAGGACGGAAGGTGCCCGGAGTCCTTTCTCTTTTCTCTTCATTTGGAATAAAACTCCTTCATAAGTTCCCTAACTACCTTTTCTTTCTCCCTCTTCCTTTTGGTACCTATTTGTATTAATGTTCCTCTCAGTGCACATTTATGCGATTCCCATAAAATGGGTAGGGTCACGTCCTCTGTAATTCTCCATGCTTTTTGATAAATCACCCGAGTTACTTTTTCCTGCTTTGGATTACTGTTCCTGTTAAACTATCTGAGAATCCTTTAGGATCCTCCATTCAGGTTCCACGCTGAGAGGTGTAGAAGATTCAGGTTCAGGTGAAACATGGGTCCATGAGTGAGAAAATTTGGCTTTAATTGAAGCACCATTGGTTCTGAGATTGCCAAGTTCTGTAGTAACGTGAACCAAGGTCTCTTTGGCCACTGAGGTGCAATTAGAATAATTTGTGCTTTGTCTCTCTCTCTCTCTCTCTCTCTCTCTCTATTTCAGCCAACCAACTGGCAAATTCAAAGGCTACTCTTCAAAAGCACCTCCCACAGTCTTTCCAGTTCAGGTTTCCTTTAACCTCCCTGGCGTTCTATTGAGATCGCCAGGGAGGCTGCGGGAGGGGTTTTTTTTAATTAAAAAAAAACTATTTCATGCAGCCAACTGAAAGTTGGCTGCATGAAAGCCCACTAGAGGGCGCTCCGGAGGCGTTCTTCCGATCGCCTCCGGCGCCCAGAATAAACAGGTACGTATCTTTGAGGTCCAGGGAGGCTAGGAAGCAGTCTGTAACGATCTGCTAGTATGTGTTGGCACTAGCAGACAGACAAATAATAGACTTTCCCAGAAAGGGTAAAGTCTTACAGACAGTGTCAGTAGAAGGCAGCACTAACACTGTGTACAGATAAACAATGGTCAGGCAATCAGTGTCGGTAACAGATCTGACAGATACGGTACAAAATCGGCAGGCAAATACAAGGTTAGTGGACAGGCAGAGGTCGGCAACAGATCAGATTGGCAAAGGTACAGAATTGTGAGGCAAAGAGTAGTCAGTGAATCAGGCAGAAGTCAAACACAGTGTAACAATCAGTAATAATAATAATAATATAAATAATAGGCTAGCTGGTATGGAATCCCCGGGGTCCTGCCGGTTCAAGCCACACAAGGAACTGACTAAGGTCTGAAGCCTTTGATGTGAAGTGTTAGCTAGAGCAAACAGTGAGCAAGTGTCAGAACTGAGCTTAAAGAGAGTCTGAAGCGAGAATAGATCTCGCTTCAGACCTCATATATAGCAGGGGCACGTGTGCCCCTGCTAAAACGCCGCTATCCCGCGGCTTAACGGGGGTCCCTGTCCCCCCAAACCCCCTTCGTAATGCGGGGGAGCGCTTCCTGATTGGGGCAGGGCTAACCGCCGCAGCCCTGCCCCACGCGCGTCTGTCAGCGCGTATCTCCGCCTCTCCCCCGCCCCTCTCAGTCTTCCTTCACTGAGAGGGGCGGGGGAGAGGCGGCGATGCGCCGCTGATAGACGCGCTGGGAGGCAGGGCTGCAGCTGTTAGCCCTTGCCTCCAGGAAGAGACAGCCAGCGACTATTTTCCGACCAGCTTTTGCGGGGGGTGGGGGTGGGTTGGGGGTGAAGGGACCCCCGTTTAGCCGCGGGATAGCACGTGCCCCTGCTATATATGAGAGCTGAAGCGAGATTTAGTCTCGCTTCAGTGTCTCTTTAAATAGCCCAGGTAAGCAGGAGAACACGCCCCCCAGCCGCTTGGCCAATCAGGAACCGGAGGTGGAGCAATGCGTGTCAGCTGACAGGTGATCAGCTGACACGCTTCCTTAGAGCATAAGAGCTGCCAGCGCATGTGTCCCCCCTAATTTTCAGTCAGAGTACCATGCAACCGGATCCCAGCAGGCATGCTGCTGACATCATCCCTGCCACTGCGACAGGCCGCACCGGAAGCCCCAGATGCGGTACCAGGAAACAGCAACTGAGCTGGTAAGCGCAGGATTACTGACACAGGCCTTCTGTAAGATTTATTTGCTAGAAAACAGAGGCGCCAGCAGGATAAAATAGTTCAAAACCCCCAAAATTTGCTATGGAGGCAGTGGTGGACTTACCTCCAAAAAGCAGACACGATTACTGTCAGATTCAAGTAAACAAATTCATTAAACAATTCCCCAAAGATCCATGCGTTTCGCAGGCTCAGGCCCGCCTCATCAGGCAATAAATAGGGGATACACAGTAGCTCGTATGTAGCACAGAGGCGCTTTCCGTGCTACATACGACGCTACTGTGTGGACTATTTTATCCTGCTGGCGCCTCTGTTTTCTTGCAAACATACTGAGTCCACCCTTGGTGGAGGGGTGACCTACCCACTTTATTCCTATCTACAGAGAGAAACTTTTTAATCCTGAGTGAGGACCATAGGCGGACTGGCCTGGGGGGATGGGGGGGGCAGTCTCCCCCCGGGCCGCCTCATGTCTCTGTGTTTTGGGCCGCTGCGTGAATGCCTAACAAAAGAGGAAAGGGCCGACGTCTTTCCTCTCTCACTTCCCCCCTGCTGTGTCCTGTCAGAAGAGAAGCTGCAGTGATCAGTCCCGACAGAAGATCAGCTGAGCGGGCAGCGTGAGTATGTGCAGGCAATGCATAGTATTGTTCTTCCTGTGTGGCGCCCCGCCCCCTCCCTGTCTTGCCGGCAATTTCAAAGTGTGTCTGCCAGCAATGAATCTGCAGAGGTAAACAGAGACAGGAGTGCTGTCAGGCTGGGAGCATCCAAGCATCTGTGGGACATGTGGAAGGGAGAGAAGGCAGGACTGCACAGTACATCCGTAAGCTGAACTCCGACAATTGTGATTACCTTAATTACCAGCCGGACTTTCTCCCTTATCTCTTGTTCTTCCAGTGTGTGTGTGTGTCTTCCCAGGCCCCCCCTCCTCCCCTGCTATCTCCTTTATCTCAATTGCAATTGCTTCTTTTACAAGCCTGTCCTTCCCAAATGAGACAGAGAAGGCTGCAGTCCTGCTGAGATCTCTGCTGTCTCTCCTTTCCCTCATGCTCTATACCTCTCAATCTCACCCACCATGCCCCCATCTTTCCTATGTATCCTATTTTTCTTTCAGACATTTCTCTCCATCTTGTCTTCTGTTCATGAATCTGTCCCTGTCTCTCCCACATAGTTTCTATTGTTCTCTCTCTCTGACACATGACATATTCTGCAGCACATTACAGAGTACATAGTCATGACAATGATTGTTTTCAGAGGAGCTCACAAACTAATCTTACCAGGTACCCATACATCTAGCAATGTATGGGCAGATTCGACCAAGAGACAAATCTCTCTCTAATCGAATCTGATTAGAGAGAACTGTTGACTGCCCATACACCACAGGCCGATTCCCAATCAATTTCATGCTGAAATCGATCCGGAATCGGCCTTGTGATGCCACATCTGTCCGCCTCGCCGCCCCGACGATGTCCCCCTGATGTAAAATGCCCCTCTCTGTGCCCCCGTGTAAAGTATACATTACCTGTCCGCGGCCTCTGCTTGCTGCTTGGAGACCATGCTGGCTTCCAGGATTCCTCCTCTGCATAAACAGACACCCCACGTGGTTTACCAGTAAGGGTGCATGTGGGACGTTAGATGCCCGCCCTTACTAGGAAGCCATGTGGGGCTTGCGTGTATGGAGAGTTAATGCGCTCAGAAGCCAGTGGAGGGACAAGCGCAGGCCACGGACAGGTAGTGTATACTTTACACCAGGCACGGGGGAACATTTTACATTAGGGGGACAGCACTGGGGGTTTCGTGGATTGTCGCGAAATTGCACGCCGTTCCCATTGCACCCCCGATCGAGCAAGTCAACCCAATATCTTGCAGCAAGTGCGATTGAGAATGCGACCAATTTTTGTTCTGAAATTGGTCGCATTGTTGGTTGGGCATGCACTTGGCGATGCCAATTTTCATCCAATTCGATTATAATAGTCAATCGGCCACCAAGTCGCCAGCTGTATGGCCACTTATAGTCTAATGTCCTACCATATTATTATTATATATTTATATAGCACTGCCATCTTCTGCAGCACTTTCCAGAGTACATAGTCATGTCACTGACTGTCCTCAGAAGCGCTCATAATCTAACCCTACCATAGTCATAGCCTAATGTTCTACCATATTATTATTATATATTTATATAGCACTGCCATCTTCGGCAGCACTTTACAGAGTACATAGTCATGTCACTGACTGTCCTCAGAGGAGCTCACACTCTAATCCCACCATAGTCATAGTCTAATGTCCTACCATATTATTATTATATATTTATATAGCACTGCCATCTTCTGCAGCACTTTACAGAGTACAGTCATGTCACTGACTGTCCTCAGAGGAGTTCACACTCTAATCCTACCATAGTCATAGTCTAATGTCCTACCATATTATTATTATGTATTTATATAGCACTGACATCTTCTGCAGCACATTACAAAGTACATAGTCATGTCACTGACTGTCCTCAGAGGAGCTCACACTCTAATCCCACCATAGTCATAGTCTAATGTCCTACCATATTATTATTATGTATTTATATAGCACTGACATCTTCTGCAGCACATTACAAAGTACATAGTCATGTCACTGACTGTCCTCAGAGGAGCTCACACTCTAATCCTACCATAGTCATAGTCGAATGTCCTAGCATATTATTATTATGTATTTATATAGCACTGACACCTTCTGCAGCACTTTACAGAGTACATAGTCATGTCACTGACTGTCCTCAGAGGAGCTCACAATCTAATCCTACCATAGTCATAGTCTAATGTCCTACCATATTATTATGTATTTATATAGCACTGACACCTTCTGCAGCACTTTACTGAGTACATAGTCCTATCACTGACTGTTCTGAGAGGAGCTCACACTCTAATCCCTACCATAGTCCTCGTTTTGTTTTCACTATAGACGTGATTTGAGGCAAACCAACTAACTTACTAGTGGAAAGGTGGCCACACACCATACAATTTTAAAAAATATCTGTTCAAGAATAGCAATCAATTTATCTGACTGATTGTAACAATTCAAAAATCTGACCAATGTAACACACACCTATGTTCAATTTTCCCCCAATCATGAATAACATAATTGAAAACTCAGAAATTGGAACTGTACATCAAGTAATTGACAATCCATCACACACCATACAATTCTTCAAAAAGTTGGTCTGAAATTTCCAACATGTCCAATCGCAAAAAATTGAAAACAATTGGAACTTCAATCGGATTTAATGATCAAAAACAAAGAAAAGTTCTAAATTTTTTGGGACAACTGATCGAAATTATCAAATTGTTAAAAAATTGGATCTTTTAATTGTATGGTGTGTGGCCACCTGAAGAACGACCAATGCTTTTGATCACTGCTAATAGCAACTTTTTTTACCCCAAGCCTGGGTTGCTGAGGGCAGGGGGGTTCTCTACGTAATTGCATGTAATGCTGCTTTACACTATATATGTTGGCTCACAAAGAAGATATGGCTTTGGGCTGGGACTGCTGTAAAAGGGCCTCTAGGTTGTGTTTTCCCCCCAGGCCAAAAGGTCCCAGTCCTCCCCTGGTGAGGACAGGTCTAATCCCCTCACCTGCCTTTGTAGTGGTTACCTGGAAGGTAACATGTTTGAGTATTACATTCTAACGCTTTTATATTTCCACTAATTCCAGTACATACTACACTATATTGGGCTCTCTGTGTTTTTATTTTTATCCTTCTATAAGAGATGAATAACAATACGAATATTGTCCATTCTGAACTTTCTGTACTTTACTGCTTTGTTTAGGCCCTTTAGGTTTAGTATGAAGCGGTAATCCCCCTGGGTTTTTTTTTTTTTTTTACAAGGAACACAGGTGAGTAGTAGCCTAGGCCCTGTTGGCATGTTGGGACTTCTCGAATTACTTGTTTTTGAATGAGAGATAATATTTTGGGATGAGGCATTTGGTCTAATTCTAATTTGTAGCCCTCTAGTACTATGTCCAGTGGGATAAAAATCCCCCCCCCCCCCCCCCCCCGGGATTCTGGCATCATTGTTTACTGGTCTTATTGGAGGGATTAAAGCTGGTCTTAGCTTTTTGGGTTTCCAAAGGGGCCCATCTTCTTTTGGATGCAGGTTTGTTTTCGGATTCTGTTTTTGAGGGGCCACGAAAGGACCTTTTGAACTGAATAGGCCTCTTGTTGGTTGGAAAATTCTTTTTAGTGTCTGCTGTTCTGTCTAATGTTTCGGCTAATTTAGAACTAAACAACAGATTTCCCTCACAGGGTATACCACATAACTTAGACTTGGAGGAGTTATCACCTCCCCACGTTTTGACCCATACACCCCTTCTAGCAGAATTAACTAAAGCCGTCGTTCTCGCTGTCAATTTAATTGTGTAATCAGCAGCATCAGTGAGATAATTGGCAGCATGAAAGAGGTTGGGAAAATAATTCAGTATCTCCTCTCTCGGAACTCCTGAAGCAATTTTATACTGAACTTGCATGAGCCAGGTTTTTAAAGATCTGCCCACTGTTGTAGAACCTACTGCGGGCTTGAAAACCAAGGATGAAGACTCCCAAGCTCTACGTAAAATATTATCCATTTTCTTATCGATGGGATCTTTGAGATTACCAAAGTCTTCAAATAACAAGTCACTTTTCCTTGACACTCTAGATAATGATGGATCTAGTTTAGGCAGGGGTCCACAAAAAGCCTGATCTTCAGGACTAAAAGGATAACATCTAGCCATAGACCTGGGCCAAAAATCCCTTTTCTCAGGGTTCTTTCTTAATCATGCCCTTTAACCACTTGATGACCGCAGTGTTAAACCCCCCTAAAGATCAGGCTCTTTTTGGCTGCACTGGGCTGTGCAGGCTTTTCAGCTTCCTGCACAGCGCAGCTAAGGAGCCCAGCGATCGGACTCACCTATTTTTGTACCTAAGGGGACATGCTGCCGGAGGTGTTCGATCGCTGCTGCCACTTTTTTTTTTTCTTAGCCTCATAGAGTCTCTCTCTCTCCGTTCCCCTCCCTCTCCTTCCTCCCTCCCCTCCGCCTGTAGAAATGAACAGGATGGCGATCCGTCCTGTTCTCCGCCTCTCATAGGCATCATCACTGGGTGGCGTCCCCAGGCGGTGAGAGTACCTGGGGCGCCACCCACGCCGCACCCCTTTCCCTTTATATGGCCTGCTGCTCCCAAGTCAATGTTGCTAGCATGTTCCCAAATCATTGGGCGATTTTAAACTTAGGTTAGGGTGGGGACCCCGAGAGAAGGCTGCAAACATGCTTCGCATCGTGGAACCGATGTCTCTCTCAATAAGAGAAGGGTAAGGTCCCCTAATAAGTTGAATAATGTGTAATGCATAAGTTTGCTTCCATTATTTGTATTGTGAGATGCATTAGTTCTTAATGCACCTGTTCTACTGCAATGAGCACAGTTGTGCCTTTGTAAGGCTTATTAGCCCTATGCAGTGAGTGTTTGTCAGGTGCATCTTGGTTAGATGCGCGACCATTTCATTGAATCTCTTGTTGCGTAATATCAGCCTATGAGAGGACGGTGATCCCCGGCCAAACAGAGGCCGGGATCGCCGATCTCGTACAGCGCTGCTGGAGACCGCAGCAGTGTACGGATGTAAACAAAGGGGATTTGACCAGTATGGTCTGTGTGTGCGCAGTACACTCCTGGTGACATCAGCGGGAGCGAGGACACGGGCGTGCAGGTGCAGTGGTTTTCTGACTTTAAAGTCAGAAATTCCAGAAGTGAACTGGAGGCGGGGCTGGAGCATCGGTGAGTGGCTGCGCCAACACAGGATGTCTGCGGGGGACCATTAGAAGCCCCGGGTAAGTTCAGCTCATTTTCCCCCGACTCCCCTTACAGTATCCCTTTAAGTCCTTAAAGATAGCAGGAGATTCACTTTTAATAACCTTTTCTGTGCAGTATTGACACAACTTCTTAGATGAGGAAGAGGAGATTCGAGTATTGCAAATTGCACATTTCTTGTCAACACGTTTGTCATGACTGAAATGAGTCCCAGATTTATCCGTCTTGTCAGTTTTTTTAGGCTACAATAAACACAGATAAAAGATATAAGCCTAATCCCCCTAATACACATAACTGGGAAAGCAGTGTAAGTCAGTAATCACTTGCCAGAGAGGGATCTGAGTCTGACTCCACAGACAGCGCTGGAGAAGGTCCTGAAGCGTCCTCCACGTTTCCAACACAGAATGAAACATGGCCCATCAGAAAAACGATCTGTTTTATAAGTGACTGATGAATCCATTTACCTTAAAGGACTTACGAGGCCAAAAATCTGCCCCCAAAACGTAAAAAAAGTCAACTACCTGCATGACTTTGTAAGGCACGGAGGACGCCGTCCGCGACCTCCCGCCTGGTCCCCTCTGCTCAATAGCCCCCCGAAAGGCTGCGACCCAACGGTCCGGGTCGGTATCTGCAGCCTGCATAAAGATGGCCGCCGGAGCTGGCCACGGCTGCGCAGTCCGCATAGCCGGTACTGCGGCTGCGCAGCTCTAGGGCCAACCCTCTGATCCACGCTGCCTGTTACGTGGATCGGGGGGTTGGCCCTAGAGCTGCGCAGCCGCAGTAGTAGCTATGCGGACTGCGCAGCCGTGGCCAGCTCCTGCGGCCATCTTTATGCAGGCTGCAGATACCGACCCGGACCATGGGGTCGCAGCCTTTCGGGGGGCTATTGAGCAGAGGGGACCGGGCGGAACGGCACGGAGGGCGCGGACGGCGTCCTCCGTGCCTTACAAAGTCATGCAGGTAGTTAACTTTTTTTACGGGCAGATTTTTGGCCTCGTAAGTCCTTTAATGATGATCAGCTGTGTTCACCGCCGCAGCCCCTGCCGCTAATGATATGCAATAAACTTCCTGTTGGTCACGTGGGACGCCGATGCGTGACCACTTCCGGTCTGCAAACCGGAACTTTATGTGCGCGAGCACGCACGCATAAATCAGCCACCCTGCTCAGAGAAGCCTCCTCATGCTGTAGGGCAACACACTGTTCGCGGAAATGGTCCGCTTTGGAGTCCTGAAAAACACAAGCCCCTGCCATCCGACATGGATAGCCTTAGTGGAGACCTCTCCCACGATCCTCGTCCGTGGACAGGAAAACAAAACTGAGGTAGCTATGTGATGCCCTTCCTTATATAGGGCCGCCTATTTGCTATGCAAATTTTTATCTTACAGCTTCCTGTCCGTTCTTAAAGAGAACCCGAGGCGGGGTTCTAACGATGCAATCCACATACAGAGGCTGGTTCTGCCTATACAGCCCAGCCTCTGTTGCTATTTCAATTCCCCCTAACTTCCCCCTGCACTCTGCAATCAGCCATAAAATCACAGCAGTGCTGTGCGGGCTGTGTTTACATCTGTCCTGTCAGTCTGCCACTCCCCCCGCCTCCTGCAGAGCTCCGGTCCCCACCCGCGTCACTTCCCTCCAATCAGCGGCAAGGGAAGGTACGCAGGCGGGGACCGGAGCTCTGCAGGAGGCGGGGGGAGCGGCAGACTGACAGGACAGTTGTAACCACAGCCCGCTCTGACACGCTGTGTGTCAGCAGCACGACTGTAATTTATGGCTGATTACAGAGCGCAGGGGGAAGTTAGGAGGGATTGAAATAGCAACAGAGGCTGGGCTGTATAGGCAGACCCAGCCTCTGTATGTGGGTTGCATGGTTAGAACCCCGCCTCGGGTTCTCTTTAAGGAGAGAGACAAGTCTCAATCTGGGGTGCTGTCTGAATAGACGTTCCCCAATTGGATAGTCTTTACAGCTTATCATAGAGCATTAACCTCCCTGCCGGTTATCCCGAGCTCAGCTCGGGGTAACCTGCCGCGGAGGATTCCTCAGGCCCTGCTGGGCCGATTTGCATAATTTTTTTTTTGTTACACGCAGCTAGCACTTTGCTAGCTGCGTGTAACTTACGATCGCTGCCGCTCCGCGCCGATTCGCCGATAATTTCCAGTAACAAAAAGGATGTCAATGTTTTTTGAATTTTAGAAACATACGGTGCACATTAGAATAATGTTAAGAAAGTCAAAATACAACAAAGCACCCCGACACTGCGCTCATACACGGTTAAACAAGTCCAATATAGGCAGGCAAGCGACCACTGGTCAGTCTAATATAGACAAAGTGTTGTAATGGTGGGAGCACTCTTCCCAGATGCGTGCATCATCAGTCCGGACTCAGAGTTAATTCCAGATGGCCTAGGGTGCCTTTTAAGTTGCTCCATTGCATACCAGGAAGTATACTTGAAAGAGCTTACTAACACTTACCTGGAGCAGTAACCCGTGGATTGCCAGTGAGACCTGGAGCAGTAACCTGTGGATTGCTAGAGAGGCCGCGGGGTGGCCAATACCCCGAAAGCGATAACGGGCCCTGAAGGCCGCATCCTCTGGTGAGTCTTTCCCCGAAGGGGGGGCTTATTTTATCTGCATCTATATTTGACTTGCAAGCAAGCATTGAGCGCTTATCCATATACATGAGAGACTTTGAATGTTAAGAAAGTACTCTCCTTCAGTAGCTGTACTTCCGTGGGGGGAGTCAGCTTAGGACAGGCACACACAGGAGTCAATAGTTCAGGTAGAGCAGAGACACAGGGACAGCAGTATGTGTGTCTTCTGCATTCACGCTGTTTCCTGTGGTTCTATCAGTGTTTAGGACAGGGCAGGTGACCCACAGGGAGGAGGGAGGGCGAGGGTGCTGGAGACTACAGCTATTTAATGAACTACTGCCAGTGCCAGGCAGCCGTGCAGTGAGTGGAGGCAGGAGAGCGGCAACCCCCCAGATGCTGAGCCTGGGGACAGATGAAATCCTCCCCACCTTATGCATCTCTCTGCATGCCTGTCAGCAGCAGCAGATCTCCTCCTGCAGTTTTAAATCTTGCGCGGGGCTGAGCAATGAGAAAGAGGCTGTGTGTATGTGTGTGTGACACAGGCGGGGGGGGGGGGGGGGACAGGGGGCGGGGCAGCCAAGTGCCGAGCTCAGCAGCTACTGATAAATAGCAGAGATGGCTTTGGCTAGTAAAAGAATTATAGCATCGGCTTCACTGCCTAAGCGCCCCCCCCCCCAAGATGCTGTCCCTGGGGACAGATGTTCCCCCCTCCCTATGCCTCTGTCGCTCTGAGGAGAGGGGAGGGGGCGGTCCAGTAGGCGGCACAGGCACAGTTGAGCTGCCTGTCAGAGGCGTGCAGCATGATGAGAACCCCCCCCAAAAAAAACACACATATACACACACACACACACACTGGCTGCATTAGCAGCCGCAGACAGTGGCCCCCCTGCGTTGCGCCCCCCCCACCCACACACAGCGCTTTGTAGTAGCCTGGTGACGGAGACTCCCCTTGCCCACGTCGTGATTTTCCTGATGTTTTGCCTGACGACTGATGATTTGAGTGCCAAGCTGTCATTTCCACGATAGTGCGACGTGGGTACAGATGCATGACCTTGCAAACGTTGTTTTGCATCGCGCCGCAATAATGACCATCACGGCAGATCGGATTGCTAAGATCCCCGATGACTCCAGCACAAAGTACTGCGATCACTTGAAGTCTCATTCGCTCCCAACGTATAACGTCACAAAAACGTGACATTGTGCATACACGCTGGCAGGAAGAGACGTCGCTAACAACTGCCGTCAAGGGGACATCGCAGGACCCGTCGGGTGGTGAGCACAGAGCTTAAGCCTAGGTGATACTCCTAGGGGGTAATTGAAATCTCAGCCTTCTCTTTAGGTTGTAATTATTTTAATGTTTTTGGTGCCTTCTGTTACACCGTCATCTCTTACACACAGCAGAGGTTGCTACAGCACGTTTCAGGGGACAGTTACATTCAGATGACAGCAGCAGAGCCAGTATACAAGGAATTCTGATGATTAGCTACAGGAAACCTGACTTGGTAGATTCCCCTTTTTTTCTTTCTTTTTAAAGGACCACTACAGCAAGCAGTTAAAATATGACAGAACTGACAGGTTTTGGACTAATCCATCTCCTCATGGGCAGTGATGAGCGGAAATGCAAATATTCTTTTTGCATTGATTTTCATGAAAATAAATGTTAAATTCGATTTTCAAACAAAAATTTCATAGAAAATGTGTTCAGTTATTTTGCACGTTTTCATGATTTTTCGCAGTAAAAATAGTTGTGGTACAAATATTGTTTTTCTGTGTTGTCGCACTTTTCACATTTTTTTTGTGGTAATATGGGGGTTTAGGTTTTTTTTGCATTTTCACTGTAAAGATAAAGATTTTTTAAAAAACAAAACAAAAAAACTAGCAATTTTTCGTGAAAATTTCTTGAAATCAAAAACTGCATTTTCGATGTGAAAATGACTTTGCAGAGAATTCACAAGAAACACTGCTCATGGGGGATTTTCAGTTTTGTCTTGGTTTTCAAAGCATTTCCTGAGCAGCATTTTCTAAGTCTAACTGCCAAAACAGTGTGCAAGTGAGTAGGGAGGCTAGTGGTATCTTACTATTTTGGCAGTTAGGCTTGGCAACTGCCGTTCAGAAAATGCATTTGAATAAAAATAAGAAATAAAAATAAAACATTTGGCTGCACCTGCACCAGTCATGTGACCTCTGACATCATGAGCACAGCTTATTATGACATCACAATACAAGGCTCAGCTATATATGGAGACTCTTGAGCACCTGACCTCAGAGTTGATCAAAACAGTCGACTAGCGAGGTGTTATTTACTGAGCTTAGCGAATATCTGATTTGATTTTCTGTGATTTTATCTATTCCACTTTCCCATCATGGGCTCTAGTGGAAAAAAGAAGCTGGACAAATACAAGCGCCTGGAGGAGGACAAAGAGGTAGAAGAGGAGAGAGAGACTGAGAAGGAAAATGCTACAATGACCACTCTGCAGAGAGTTGTTGTCTTCATGAGAAATGCTCGCAACCGCATTGTTAGACTGGTGTGTGGATCTACTACTCAACGCCATAGCCCTCCTTATGGTCGGCCACGTAAGACCGACGAGGGCAGTGAATCTCAAAAAAGAAAAAGATCTGAAGAAAAGGCTGGACCAAGCAAGAGATACAGAAAGCTTACTGGAACTGAAAAAAGGAAAAGATCTGAAATGGACAGTGACCCTAAAACAGAGAATAGCAAGAGAATCAGGATGGACAGCGACATGGAGGCTCAAGCCAGTGTAACCCCTGAGGCCTCCACTGTCCCTTTAACAGCAGACAAATTCACCTTCCACCGTATTCTTGGACTAGGAGCTTTTGGTCAGGTCCTGCTTGCAACAGATGCGGTACGTCAAGAACGTGTTGCCATCAAGGTTGTTGACAAGACAGCACTGATAAGTTGTAAAGAAGGCTTAAATGAAGGACAATATCTGGCAATTGCTCACCAGAGCCCCTTCCTCATTCACGGTTATGGAGCATTTCACACTGAGAACTACATCTTCTATGTCATGGAACTGGCCACAGGACAGACCCTTTTTGACTATCTGGGCAAATACCTGCTAGATTTCAAGACGGTCCAGTTCATTGCCGCCGAGCTGGTTTGCGGCATCCAGTTCCTACACAGCAAAGAAATCATTCACCGAGATCTGAAAGAGGATAACATCATGCTAACTGCAGATGGACATATAAAAATCACGGATTTCGGACTAGCTGTGCAGAAAACAAAATACATAACCGAAGCATGGGACTGGTATGCATTTGGTATAATTCTGTACCATCTGATTAAAGGAGACTTCTCATGGAATGCTCTCACAGATGATCCATGTGCAAATGATGAGCTGCAACTAGAAGCAAAGCCATCCTACCAAGGGCATGAAGATCAAACCATTGACTTCTTACAAAAGCTTCTGCGTTCAGAGAAGAGCCAATGGCCAGGAGTCCATGGTGATATCAGAAGCCATCCATTCTTTTCTGATATTAACTGGGAAGAGGTGGAGACAAGAAACGTGCCGTCACCAATTGCAGTGCAACAACACTGCCCACAGCAAGATGGCCATCCAGTTCTGTCCTTTGGCTTTGAACCAAACATTGTTCCACTTGCTCCTGAGAAGCAGGACATGTTTACTGACATCCCGTTTGTGTGTCCTGCATGGGCTTCCAGCTACCACACTGCTCCCATGCACCCAGATGTCAGGCTGCTCCAGGAGTAATCATCCAGCCTCCACACACCATTCAGCATGTAGCATTCCTTGTCTTCTCTCCACATCACTGATGAGCATCCAAGCCATCAGACAATCTACCTACAGGTAAGTACTGCAACCTCCATTTTCTCTTGTCTGAATTCTCATCTATTTTCATTTCAGGGATTAATGGCAAACATTAGTTTAACATGATTGTATATGTACTGTATAGGATATGTGTATGTGTAGAGAAAAATGTCATTTCACATGGCCTAAGAGGAGAAAAAAAACAGATGATAGGCCTCAATTCACTAAGCTTATCTCCTGTCTTTAATAACGTTTCTAGAGCGGTCACCATGGTGATGAGGCATGTCGTATTCAGGAAACATTTTACCTCAGGCAAACCTAAAGTTAACTCTTCTGTCTTTAAGTTAACTCTTCAATCCTTAAAATAACTCCACAATTAAAGACAGGCTGTTTATTAACTGCGTGTGAAAATAACTACAGAGGAGGTAACTTAAGGAATGAAGAGATAAGCTAACTCTCTCACTGCGTGGTGGCAAGTTATCTCTTGCCTTATTATCTCCAGCATGATCTAAGTGAATTGAGGCCAATGTTGTTAATGGTTATTGCTAGTCAATCAGGTGTTGAAAATAAGTAACAAAAACTCTTATATTGTGCAGCTAATTACTCCGGCAGCAAGAGGATAGTTTCTGGACTGTCTCATGTCAACAATACTCAAACCAGAGTGCAGAGAGTTCTGTTGCCATTGATGCAAAGAAGAGTAATTTCAGTTCACAGCCAGATAAAATCTCAGTGTGCTCCTTCGCTCATCAACCCACCTCATGCCCATTAACTGTCCATTTATATGGGGCGTGCTGCCAAAAATGTACAATCATACTAACCACCAATGTAAAAAGGACAACCAGAAAAATTATAGACTAAGGATTGAATGGCATTCCACACAACAATCAAATTAATAAAAAAAAAAAAAAACATAACAAATATGAAAGACTGATATAGAAGAAAGAAGCATTGCAACGGAGGTGACTTTAAAAGGGCACTATGGTGAAAAATTTTAAAATTTACAATATGTGCAAACAGACAAATAAGAAGTATGTTTTTTTTCCAGAGTAAAATGAGCCATAAAATTACTTTTCTCCTTTGTTGCTGTCACTTAAAGTAGGTAGTAGAAATCTGACAGAAGTGACCAGTTTTGGACTAGTCCATCTCTTCATAGGGGATTCTCAGGAAGGCTTTTATTCTTTATAAAGATATTCCCTAAAAAGCATTTAAACAATGATGCTGGCCAGCTTCCCTGCTCGCTACACAGTTTTTTGGCAATTGGACGGAGCAACTGCCATTCACTAAGTGCTTTTGAAAATAAACAAATCCCTGACAATCCCCCATGAAGAGATGGACTAGTCTAAAACCTGTCGCTTCTGTCAGATTTCTACTACCTACTGTAAATGACAGCAACATAGGAGAAAAGTAATTTATGACTCATTTTACAAAAAAAACATACTTCTTATTTGTATGTTTGCACATATTTTACAATTTTTCACCATAGTGCCCCTTTAATAACATTTTCTTTGTCTTCACTGCCTTTTCATGTTACAAAACATTGTAGATTTATTCTAATTATCATTTACTGTTTCTACATATGCGATAGTTATTACTGATTAAGTCTGTTGCACTAAACTAAACTTCATCTAGCTTGTTAGAAATATCTCAATGTTCAGATATAAAAGTGTTTGTGGATTGACTGTCTGTTGTCTCTAATTGTCTTCCAAGTGATGTTTTCTGACCTTTGATATCCTCTCTTCTGCTATAGATGTCACTTCTCCAGAGCCACGCGTCAGACACAGCTTCTACCGGACTTGACCTTCTCCAGACCCTGGACTACTAATGACCAGACTCATCTGACAGCGGACCTGTTGGAAAGAGCCAGTCATGGTGGTCCACTGGGAATGGACTTTAACTGGACTTTACCTTTTACTGGCCCCAGATTGGGTAAGACTATAAAAGTTTACAACAAATAAGCATAATGCTGCACATCAACTCTCATACTACACATTACTTCAACTTCACATTTGCAGTTAAATCTCAACTTGTAAAACTTGTTTTATTTGCAGATTCAAATGACCAGAGCCATCTGATATGAGCTGCGCCATGTTACAAAGTGCCGGTCATCATGTTCCATCTGGGAGATGACCTTTAACCTCCCTGGCGTTCTATTAAGATCGCCAGGGCGGCTGCGGGAGGGTTTTTTTTAAATAAAAAAAAAACTGTTTCATGCAGCCAACTGAAAGTTGGCTGCATGAAAGCCCACTAGAGGGCGCTCCGGATGTGTTCTTCCGATCGCCTCCGGCGCCCAGAATAAACAAGGAAGGCCGCAATGAGCAGCCTTCCTTGTTTTGCTTACATCGTCGCCATAGCGACGAGCGGAGTGACGTCATGGACGTCAGCCGCCTCCGATCCAGCCCTTAGCGCTGGCCGGAACTTTTGTTCCGGCTGCGCAGGGCTCGGGCGGCTGGGGGGGGGACCCTCTTTCGCCACTGCTCGCGGCGGATCGCCGCAGAGCGGCGGCGATCAGGCAGCACACGCGGCTGGCAAAGTGCCGGCTGCGTGTGCTGCTTTTTATTTCACGAAAATCGGCCCAGCAGGGCCTGAGCGGCGACCTCCGGCGGTGATGGACGTATATAGTCGTCCATACCGTCAAGGAGGTTAACAACTTGCTGACCGCGCACTCATACCGCGCGTCGGCAAAGTGGTAGCTGCAGGACCAGCGACGCACATCTGCGTCGCCGGCTGCAGGCTAATTAATCAGGAAACAGCCGCTCGCGTGAGCGGCTGCTTCCTGTCAATTCACGGCGGGGGGCTCCGTGAATAGCCTGCGGGCTGCCGATCGCAGCTCGCAGGCTAAATGAAAACACAAGCGGAAATAATCCGCTTTGTTTACATTTGTACAATGCTGCTAACAGTAGCAGCGTTGTACCAGATCAGCGATCCCAGACCAATCAGCGGCCGGGGATCGCTGTCACATGACAGGCAGGAGCCTGTTAGAGGCTGCACAGGACAGATCCGTTCCTGTGCTGCCTCGGATCTCCGGGGAAGGGAGGGAGGAGAGTGAGAGGGGGAATCCTGCGGTGGAGGGGGCTTTGAGGTACCCCCCCCCCCCGCCAGCCACACGCAGGCAGGAGCGATCAGACCCCCCAGCACATCATCCCCCTAGTGGGGAAAAAAAGAGGGGCGATCTGGTCGCTCTGCCTGGTATTTGATCTGTGCTGGGGGCTGTAGAGCCCACCCAGCACAAATCTTAGAAATCAGTGCTGGTCCTTAAGGGGGGTAAAGGCTGGGTCTTCAAGTGGTTAACCGGATGTGACTTCTTCATTACCTGATCCCGGATTGGGTAAGTATATAATTTTTGTTTTTCAAGAGTTATTTTACAGCACTCATTTCTTAATTAAAACAAATCATCTAATCTTTAAAAGTATTTACAACATATATTAATTAGTTTTTTTTCTATTGCAGATACTTAGGACCAGTGCCGCCTGACATTTGGCGATGTTAGGAGGAGCCGGCCTAGATCCTCCATCTGGACAGACCCCAAAGCTGAAGAACATCCGCCAGCTCAGCCCCAATACAGAGGCAGCTGATACTTATATTGTATTATATTGTATTATGATTTCAGTTTAGTAAATCATAAAATCTAATACTGAGTCAGCATTAGTCCTTTCAGAAAAAGATGGTTCATGCTTTTATTATGGATAAATGGAAAGTCTTCTATGCTCTGCCATTTTCTAAAACTCAGCTAGTATTGTGAAAGGTGCATTCTAATCTTCAGCAAGAGTTCTAAAGTTTAAATTTCAGGTTATCAAATTTCTTCTCCCTTATCCACGTGCCTACAGGTGCCTGATGATGGAAAGGCAGCTCACTCCTCTCCCTTAGTGCCTCCATCCAGGGGCGTAGCAATAGGGGTTGCAGAGGTTGCGACCGCATCGGGGCCCTTGGGCAAGAGGGGCCCCAAAAGCCCTCCCTCAACTACAGTATTAGCTCTCTATTGGTCCTGTGCTCATAACAATCACTTCTATAGATACTTTGAATAGTGGTAATCATTAACAGACTGCTCCCCATCCCCTTCTTGCACCTCTGACACTGTAGTTGCCATTGGCAGGTTTTGGTGCGCCGTATCAATTGTTATATATAGAGTGCTTGGGGGGGCCCCATTGTAAAACTTGCATCAGGGCCCACAGCTCCTTAGCTACGCCACTGCCTCCATCCTTCCCTATGTAGAGTCCTGAGCAGAGCATAAATGAGAGGTTACTCACCCAGCTCTCAGCATTCACTGACTAGATCTCCCTTCAGTCGGGGGCACCACTAGCTACTTTATACTGAGGGTACCTTTGGCTACCTAATGCTAAAGGCAGCCATACACTGGTCGATTGCAACCAGATCGACCAGCAGATAGATCACCTCTGTGATCGAATCTGATCAAAGAGGGATCTATTGGCTGCCTGCACTGCAAACCGATTTTGAATCGATTTCACTATAAAATGGATTCACAATCTGGGGAGCTGCCGCCCCTCCCCCCCCCCCCTCGCATACATTACCTGATCCCGGCGGTGCGAGTCCCCCGCTCTCCACTGTCTCCTTTCCACTCTGGGCTTCAGCTTCACTTTACTTCCTGTCGGGTGAAGTTTAAACAGTAGAGGGCGCTCTACTGTTTAAACTTCCCCCGACAGGAAGTAAGTGAAGCCAGCCGGAGCCCAGCGCGGAGAAGAGACAGCGGGGACACCCGCCGGTGGAACAGGTAATGTATTGCCGCTAGCATCGGTTGTCGGACATTTGAATGCCGCTATCGATGCACTCCCGACCCGCTGACAATCGAGCAAAAGTTTCCGCACGGACCGATTGATTTCGGGTGGAAATCGGTTGATCGGTCAGCATTTGCGTATCGATTTCACAGCAGATTCAATCACAGTGATCGAATCCGCTGTCTATCGGCGGGAAATTGAGTAAGTGTATGGGCACCTTAAGGGACACCTGTAGCTGCCACATTAACATTTGCAAATGTGAAAAAAAAAAAGGATTACCATTGTCTTCAATGTAGAGATTAGGTGTTTAACAACATCACTGTCACTGTGTGTTGGCAATACCGGCAATGTTAAAAGAGACATGGTTCCTTAAAAAAATAGAAATAAAATTAAAATGTTAGTATCACACATAACAGCAAAAAAATAATACAGCAGTGGCACAAAGAAATGTTTATGATTATATCATGCACTTATAGCACTTGCACTTCCCACAGCACCTCACACAGTACACTGTACAGTTGTTATAAAGTAAGCAGAGGCGCCAACAGGATAAAAGTTACTAAAATTCTTAAAATTGCTTAGGAGGCAGATGTGGACTTACCTCCCGTAAGCAGACACTAGGACTGTCAATTTGAAATAAACATCAATTTATTGGTATACTCCAAAACAAGGTTGCAAGGTCTGTTAGAGGCGCTCTGCATTTGTCTGACCGATCGCTGCCATATACTCCTCCTGTTATTTGCCTGAAGAAGCGGGGTTAAACCTGCGAAATGCATTGCAACCTTGTTTTGGAGTATACCAATACATTGATGTTTATTTCAAATTGACAGTCCTAGTGTCTGCTTACGGGAGGTAAGTCCACCGCTGCCTCCTAAGTAATTTTAGGAAATTTAGTAACTTTTATCCTGTTGGCGCCTCTGTTTACTTTATATCACAACTGAATCCACCCCTGGTGGAGGGGTGACCTACCCCTTTTTTCCTGATCTACAGAGAGCGACTTCTTAATCCGGAGTGGGGACAGGTCTAACCTCCCCACCTGCATATACAGTGGTTACCTTGGAGGGAGTAACCCAGGTTTGTGAGTATAATTCTACTTACCTTACATTTTCCAATTACCCATACATATCACACTATTTGGGCTCTCGGTGTCCCTTCTGTGTTACTGTACAGTTGATGCCATTAACTAACTCAATCTGGATGTACAAGTACTCGTCAGGGAGCAAAAACGGAAGTGTCTGTGTATACGAACCCTTGGTGATAGAGATGCTTTTTTTCCACCCCGATTTTTGGAATGTATGTAACGTTTCAATCAAAGGACTCCAATGGGATTAATCACAGGTTTAGTTTTGAAAACAAAAATAAAAAACGATTGACTTGCACTGTGCTTGTGTTAGCAATTTGCAATGAAAAAAAAAAAAAAAAACTTATGAACATTTAGGCCTCTTTCATAGTGGGACGATAAAGTCACACATTAAAACAACATTTAACGCAGAATAACTCACTGCAATTAAATATCA
Organism: Hyperolius riggenbachi; assembly: GCF_040937935.1. Taxonomy (NCBI): domain Eukaryota; kingdom Metazoa; phylum Chordata; class Amphibia; order Anura; family Hyperoliidae; genus Hyperolius; species Hyperolius riggenbachi. The sequence continues at coordinate 253,635,284 of NC_090647.1, read as the reverse complement.
ATGCCCCATTCACAGTGCACGCGTTGCGTTGTTGACTAACGCTGCACGTTAAGTGAAAGTACTGCATGCAGTGCGTTATACACGTTATTCGCTGAGTTGAACTGTTTGCACATGCTCAGTAATGACTTGGAAACATACTTTTCATTGCCTGTATTCTCTACTGTATGCAACCGTAATTCGGGCATTAAGTTGCGTTGCGACTTTTTTGGGGCATTTGCGTTGCGACTTTAACCACTTAAGCCCACAGGGTTGAAATTTTTTTGCATCTGAGCAACTTTCACCTCCCATTCATTTGCCAATAATTTTATCACTACTCATCACAATGAATTGATCTATATCTTGTTTTTTCCGCCACCAATTAGGCTTTCTGTGGGTGATACATTTTGCTGAGAATTAATTAATTCTAAATCCATTTTAACAGGAATATTAAGAAAGAAATGGAAAAAAATCATTATTTCTCAGCTTTTGGCCATTATAGTTTGAAACTAATACATGCTACCATAATTAAAACCCATGTACTTTATTTGCCAATTTGTCCCGCTTATTACACCATTTAAATTATGTCCCTATCACAATGTATGGCGCCGATATTTGGAAATAAAGGTGCATTTTTTCAATTTGCGTCCATCACTATTTAAAAGCCCATAATTTAATAAATTATATTGATGTACTCCTTTGACATGCATATTTAAAAAGTTCAGACCTTTAGGTAACTATTTATGTTTTTTTTTTATTATTGTAATTTATTTTTTTTAAAATTAAAACTTTTATTTGGGTATTTTTTATGTGGGAGGTAAACAGCTAATTTTAAATGTTAAAAAATGTATTTATTTCATGTAAAGTGCTTTTGGGTGTAGTTTTACTATTTGGCCACAAGATGGCCACAGTCAAAAAGTCCTGGGAGCAATCGAGCTCGATCCCAGGAAGAAGATTGAAGCAGCGGAACTTTTTGAGCTCAGAAAAGTCGCAACGTCTGAAGAGACGCTGTCGGCTCTTCTTCGGGGGGCTTTGATCAGTGAAAGGGATCTATAATTCCCTTTCATTGATTGCTGGGCTAACAGCCGGCAGCGAGAGCGCGCACAGGGGGAGGGGGGGGGGGGGCCCGCGGGAGTGCGCGCAGCCTAACTGGACGAGAATTTTCGTCCAGTTAGGCTTAAGTGGTTAATGTCGCATCAAACCGCAATGTCCTGCTGTGAAAGAGGTCTAATGCAGCTTAGAAATGGATTCATCAAATGGTCCATTTCCAAGCTGCTTTCATTTGCATAATATTAGCATCAAATCAGAATTATCAGCATTTCGATGGTTATTCTCACTTGCTTGCTACTAGAATGAAATTGATACGATCAACAATCTGTAATTCCCTGCAATCATAAATCCAAGCATGGTCTTTACATAAGGCCCACTCTGTCAAACTTAGAAATGTAGCACATCTGTCGGCTTGGGGTGAAAATTAAGATGTACAATAATTATCTGCTCTTTGCCACCTTTAAATGCTCCACTTGACATTTCTCTAAAAGGTAGCCATACATTTATAGATTTGCAGCAGATTTGACCATCAGATAGATTTCTGTCAGATGCCTGTCAGATCAAATCAGAATATATCCGAAGTGTGCCACACACAAGGAACAGATTTCCAATAGACTTCAGAATTAAATCTGTTGTAAATCCATCAAAATGAAGCATTGCTGTAATGGATTGCGGAGACACCGCCGCGCGGTCTGGCAGCGGGGCGGCTGTCTCCGCGGTCAGACCGGCGGTTTCCGCACAGCAGCATGCGTCTGGTTTGTCTGAGCCTAGTAGTGCACACAGATGGAGAGCTACGCGCGCGCTAGGAGGCAGGACCTTTATGCCAATAGGAGAGGGATCAGCTGATCAGGACGATCAGCTGATCCCAGTGCAGTGGGTGATTGGCTGAGTGGGACTGGGCAGCGCTGGGGAGCGCTGCACTATATATACTTCTTGCCTGTCAGTTGCTGGTTGTCTGCCGTTGCGAATACTAACGTGTGAGCACTCAGACCAGTCAGATCTCACAGTGTGTTAGAACCAGGAGGACCTGGGAATTCACACTTAGCCAGATAACGTTTGTGTTATATGTTAGACTAGTTCCAGGGTGTTGTGACCAAGGACCTCACACCCAAGCTTAGGGATACTGTGTCATTGCTGTGTTATACTTTAGACCAGTTCCAGGGTGTTGTGACCAAGGACCTCACACCCAAGCTTAGGGATACTGTGTCATTGCTGTGTTATCATTTAGACCAGTTGCAGGGTGTTGTGACCAAGGATCTCACACCCAAGCTTAGGGATACTGTGTCATTGCTGTGTTATACTTTAGACCAGTTCCAGGGTGTTGTGACCAAGGACCACACACTCAAGCTTAGGAACACTGTGCTATTACTGTGTTATACTCTAGACTAGTTCCAGGGTGTCGAGACCAAGGAACTCACACCCCAGTCTAGGACTTTGTTATACTTATATGTTATGACCATTTGCTCTGTCGACCTTTCTCTTGCTTTCTGATTTGGTACCTCTGCATATCTGCCTACCTGTTGCCAGACCCGGCCTGTACCCGATTACCGAATCAGTCTCTCTCTCTCTGTACCTGATCTGCTCGTGTGTTGCCGACCTGGTTCTGTCCGACCACTCAAACTGTCACTCTCCCTGAGTGCTCAGTCTAACTGTACTAGCAGTAACACCATTCCACCAGGTGTCAGCTGCAACCAGGACTCCCGCTTCTCAGAGAGTCTGGCCTGTTAGCAGCCAGTGGTCTCTTGCCCTGGCTGCAGTACAGTTTACCATCTGATATCATTATCCCTGGTTACCAGGTCCTCACTATCAAGGAGATAGTTTCTGCACTGCCCAGGGCCACCTGCCCCTTTAGGTGGCTCTTGGCCGAGCTGTTTACATCTCCCGCTCCTCGGGAGATAGCCTTCAGTTCATCTAGCACTTTACTCATTAGGTGTCCAAAGGTTAGTCATAATTGTATTATTGGTGATTCTGCAGATCATCCATAATCAAGTATACATCTGTATTGTTGATGATTCTGCAGATCATCAACAATCAGATTCTCTCTGTGTGCTGACACCAATCATTACAATTGCATATTTCGATCCATATCAACACTATGGGCCATTAATCTGCAGCCACCACCGATCAACATAGATATTCCGCCTGGACCGATCGAGTTATTCATTCAAATTTGGCCAGAAATCGATCGGTCAATCAATCATGCTGCCTCATTTTCTAGCCAATTCAATTAGAGTGATTGAATCCGCCATTTATTGATAGCAGAGATCAGTGTATGGCTAGCTTAACTGTAAATATTAGTCTTTAAATAACTCCACAGCCCCCCTGCTCCTGTCCCAATCACATTTCGGTCCTTTTCCGTTAGCCGGGCGCATCCTGTAGGTGGCGACAAAACTCCACCAGAGTTACATCTTTCCCTACTATCCATGGCGGCCTGGAGGGGGAATAGTAATTAGCGCCACCTGCCTGATGCGCCCGGCTAACGGAAAAGTACCTACATTTCTAACCTCATGCATAAATACACCTCAAAATTACCCTCTCCATATCTCCAATGTCCTACCAATCACTTCCTGACTCAAACCCTCTTTCCAAGCACAACTTCAAAACTTTTGTAAGGCTAGGTTCACATAAATCGCCAGCGCTGTCGCAAGCACTGAGGGATTTATTGAAAGTTTTTGCAAAGCACTTTTCCTAGCGCTTAGAAAAGCACTTAATTTTTTAAGCACTTTTGCAGAGCAATTTGTTTTTTCACTTCCTGAAGTCAGTCAGGAAGTGTACTCTTTCACCCGGAAATGAATAAATAGAATGTACTTATTCATAGAAGCACTCGGGAAATCGCTATACAAAGCACTTTTTAAAGCGCTTTGCGATTTCCCTACACCTTCCATTGAGCCAAAGCACTCAGAAAATGGTACATGTAGCGTGTTTGCGATTTCAATGAAATCGAAACGCTTACATGTGAACACTCTCATAGGGAATCATTGCACAGGCACTTTTTAGTACGTAATGAGCTGCGGGTTCTTCCTTTGCAACTTATAAGGCTAACCGTCAGTCAAATAATTAAATAAACAGAGAATAGAGAGCATACCAGAAGCTGCAAATGGTAAGTGTGTCCTAAACTTTAAAGAGGAGCGCTCACTATTACTTTGTTTTAATGGGTTGGTTCACTTCAGGTACCCTTTACATTTGCATACAGAAAATAATTATTTTAACTTCATGGGTCATCTCTGCTGAAAACCAAAAGAGGGAACAAGCACCAAGAACATAACTGCAGTTTCCTCTAAAATATGCCAAATACCAGACCATACTCATCAAGTTGCCCACAGAAACCTGGAACTCCGCCCCCGAGTATGTAGAGAACCAATCAGAGGAGCACTAAAAGGCACACTGCCCAACCTTTCCTGCTGAGGAAGTGAAACATATAGTTCGATTATTTATACATACGGAATCATAATACAGTATTGGGCATAGTTCTCTAGCTAGCAGCCACTAGCAGTCCCGGGCTCGCCCTTACCTAGCACAGCAGATAGGAAAATACTGAGCTTCAGGTGCCACTTGTCACTTCCTCCACTGCATGCCGGGCTGCAGCTTGTCTCTGCACACCCGCACTGTAGCTTTCTTCAAACACGCACTCACATTAATTAATTCCCATTATTATGTTCCCCTCTCTATGCTTTACTCCAAAGCCAGAGCAGGATGCGCATGCTCTGCAAACGTACTGCACTCTGGGAGTTGTGGTCCGCAAAGTGACTAATCAACGTGATGATTGTTGTAGGAACTACGCATCCCAGCGTCCTTTAGTACAGACGCGACCTACAGTGCAGAGTGCATTGGAAGGAACAAAGCTTCTGAAGCCATGCTCTCGTAGTCTCTTTCTGCCCAGGTGACGTCACGAGTGGAATTGGAGAGATGGTGGGTAGATTTGTCAAGGAGAAGGTTTTGCAAGAAACTCTACCTGGTGTAGAGCTCACGCTGCATAGCCGCATCAGCATCAGAGATAGGTCAAGCAATGCTCTCTTGGCTCAGCAAATGGAGCTGATAGATTGACATAGAGTACTGCCTGGCAATATATATATATATATATATATATATATTATATATATATATATATATACATGATTTGTACTTCTATCATCTAATTCTCTTTTGTCTGTTTTTTTTACTTAATAAAAACTTGTAATAAAAATAAATAAAAAGGGGTGAACTAGAAATAATATTGTACAGTGGTGCTTTGTAATATGTTGGGGCTTTATAAATAACATCCTATCTAATAATTCCCCTGTATATATGTGCTCCTGTGTGTTGGTGGGTCCTTGATTTGCGCTACTGTGCATGTGCACGGACAGCCTTTGAACGGAGCAGGACGGGCCAGGGGGCCGAGCAGGTGGGCGTGTACGTTGGGCGGCTCCGCGTTCACGGCTGTTGCACGCACATGCCCGCTGACTGTGTGGCGGCGGTCACGGGGGAGGGGAGGTTCCGATACAGACTTAGAGCCCGTTTTTAAACGGGCTTAGGTCTACTAGTTAATAATAATCGTTATTTTTGCTCTCCACTTTCTAAATTAGGTACTTACGTATTATCTTGTCTGGAAAGTTTGGCAGATTTTTGTTAAAGTTCTCTTTGCTCCCCCAGGAAGATCTGGCCATTTTTGGAAAGCCGAAAGGTCAGAATTTCTGTTGCACCGGGTGCCGAGTCAGTATGATGCTCAGTTCTCAAGTTATGGGGATTTGTAAGAGGGGTGTCCCCTGAACTTGGCTGCAGAAATTGCAATTACAGAATTGGGACAAACCTGATATGATGATAAGCAGTACACCCGGTAGCAGGGCTGGGCAGAGGCGAGAGAGGCTCCAGCCTCAGGGCGCAGTGTAGGAGGGGGCACTCAACTCACTCAGCTATCATTCCCATGTTGTGTTTGAAGCAGAGAGAAATAAGAAAAATGGAATACATGGCAGTGACTGCAAGCCAGATAACTAGAGATTAAGGTGTTGGGGGCCCTGGGGCACCTTTTAGTCTAATAGCAATCAGTGTGTGACGGCTGGGGGGCACACTTTGGTGTCTCAGCCTTGGGTGCTGGAGGATCTTGTCCCACCTCTGCCCGGTAGGTCTTTTGAGGTCTGAGGTGAGCCATCTCCACTTCCTGCTCACAGCAAAATGGCCACAACCACTGATTTGTAAGACATAAGGGACCCGGGAGGAAACACTTAAGTTGCACACCAGGACCCTTGTCCGCGGCCTTCAGGAGCCGGGCTTTGGGCACGGTCCTCAATTTGGCTACAGCTTCTGTTTGCACAGCTTTATTAAACGTATTTAATTGGTGGCTTCGATAGTGATTTCTGCTGGTTTCCCTATTTCTTACAAATTAGTAGTTGCGACCAGATTGAGATGAGCAGAAAGTGGCTGTGAGTCTAAGAGGTTTACCATTGGCTCACCTCAACCACAGTAGTGATTGATCTAAATTGGTGAGCCTTGGGGTGTGTTGATGAGCCAATTTTACCACCTCCGTGTAATATGAGGGCCAACAAACTTTAACCCCCTTGCCGTTCCAATTCTGACGGCAAGGGGGCGGCGCAGAACTTTTTTTAAAAAAAAAAAAAATTTAAAATTACGTAGCGAGCCCAGGGCTCGCTACATGATCGCCACTTCGATCGCCGCCGGCGACCTTTGCAAGCAGGAAATCCCGTTCAGAACGGGAATTCCTGCTGGGCTTCCCCCGTTGCCATGGCGACGGGGCGGGATGACGTCACCGACGTCATGGATGTCGGGACGTCAGAGGGAATCCCGATCCACCCCTCAGCGCTGCCTGGCACTGATTGGCCAGGCTGCGCAAGGGGTCTGGAGGGGGGGGGGGGGGCGCGGCGATCGGAATAAGCACACAGCTAGCAAAGTGCTAGCTGCGTGCAGTAAAAAAAAAATGGGGAAAATCAGCCCAGCGGGGACGGAGAAATCTTTCTGCGCAGGTTACCCCAAGCTGAGCTCGAGATAACCGGCAAGAAGGTTAACACTATGAACAGACTGTGGGCTTGATTCACAAAAGCGTGCTAACTGTTAGCATGCCAGTGAAAAGCTGCTTATCACGTGCAAACTGCCTCTTCGCATGCTAATGCGCGCGTAATAGTTTGTGCGCATAAAGTTTTGCGTGCGTAAAGTTTTATGCGCCCATTAAACCCTATGCGACTTTCCGCGCGCACCGGACTTTTGGGCGCGGGATTTTGTGCACGAGTTCATTCCTCAAAACGGTGCTAACCTACTTAGTGCAATGGTTATCACGCCCAAAAGTCTTTAGGCGTGCTAAGTAGGTTAGCACCGCTTTGTGAATAAAAGCCGATGAAGATTAAAGAGTAACTGTTAGCCCCAAAAATGAAATTTAAATCTCTATTGCAATGTTTTATTTAATATTTAAGTGAGCCAAAAAGGCAATGCAGAAGTTAAAAATCAATCAATTTTTTTTACTATGTAGCCTTTTCCCCAAGCTCCGGACGCAAAGCCGCATATCAGATACTGATGAGCATGCAGAGCATGCCTATGTCTGCCCGACCCCCCTCTCCCCCCCAGGACCAGGTGCCGATATATTCTCACCACAAACAGCTGACCGCTCTGACACGGAGAGAGAGCGGGAGCACTTCCAGCGCCGCCACCGCAGAGATGCACGGCGGCGGCTGCTCTGCGGTGGCGGCGCTGGAAGTGCTCCCGCTCTCTCTCCGTGTCAGAGCGGTCAGCTGTTTGTGGTGAGAATATATCGGCACCTGGTCCTGGGGGGGAGAGGGGGGTCGGGCAGACATAGGCATGCTCTGCATGCTCATCAGTATCTGATATGCGGCTTTGCGTCCGGAGCTTGGGGAAAAGGCTACATAGTAAAAAAAATAGATTGATTTTTAACTTCTGCATTGCCTTTTTGGCTCACTTAAATATTAAATAAAACATTGCAATAGAGATTTAAATTTCATTTTTGGGGCTAACAGTTACTCTTTAAAGGGACTCTGAAGCGAGAATAAATCTCGCTTCAGAGCTCATAGTTAGCAGGGGCACGTGTGCCCCTGCTAAACCGCCGCATACGCGCCGCTAAACGGGGGTCCCTTCACCCCCAAACCCCCCACTGCGACACTTGGTCCCAGGCTTGGTCACTCCTGGAGGCAGGGCTAACAGCTGCAGCCCTGCCTCCATTCGCGTCTATCACCCGCGCATCGCCGCCTCTCCCCCACCCCTCTCAGTGAAGGAAGACTGAGAGGGGCGGGGGAGAGGCGTAGATACGCGCTGACAGACGCTCGTGGGGCAGGGCTGCGGCGGTTAGCCCTGCCCCAACCAGGAAGCGCTCCCCCGCATTACGGAGGGGATTTGGGGGATCAGGGACCCCCGTTAAGCCCCGGGATATCGGCGGTTTAGCAGGGGCACACATGCCCCTGCTATATATGAGGTCTGAAGCGAGATTTATTCTTGCTTCAGACTCTCTTTAACTTCTCATTATAGGAAAGCAGTAAAATTGGCCAATCGGGCATGTTGTCCAGTTGGGATCGGGACTTGATCCCTCAGGTGATATTGCAGGGTCAAGGCTGTATACACATATTGCTAGCCTGAGCTAGCTAGAACAATGCTGTCAGCCAAGTAGATCCGCCAACTGATTGTTGAGGGGCGCTGTACACACACTAGATTATCTGCAAGTTTTCTCTGGCATGTGTACAAGGCTTCAGCTAGCATCATGTCGCCTTATGTGTTAGAAGAAAGAAGTTATATGCAGCTCATTGACTTTCGTTGTAGGTTGCTACTTAACCATTTGAGAACAGCCCATAGGTAAATCTGCAAGCAGGCTTCTGGTTGCACAAACCTGACCCTGTGCAGTCCTGCTGCTCTCACACACACAGGGCCTGATCCAATTCACTTTTTCTATGCTTCATCCTAGGAGATAGTTATTCATCTTCTGTTTAAAATAATTTTCAGCACTCTGCAACTGAAAACACACCAATATCAGAGCTACAAACAAGTGCCACAATTTTGAAAAAAAAGCAAGAAAAACAGAGCAACAAAAGCAGAGCAACACATACAGGGAGTGCAGAATTATTAGGCAAATGAGTATTTTGACCACATCATCCTCTTTATGCATGTTGTCTTTCTCCAAGCTGTATAGTCTTGAAAGCCTACTACCAATTAAGCATATTAGGTGATGTGCATCTCTGTAATGAGAAGGGGTGTGGTCTAATGACATCAACACCCTATATCAGGTGTGCATAATTATTAGGCAACTTCCTTTCCTTTGGCAAAATGGGTCAAAAGAAGGACTTGACAGGCTCAGAAAAGTCAAAAATAGTGAGATATCTTGCAGAGGGATGCAGCACTCTTAAAATTGCAAAGCTTCTGAAGCGTGATCATCGACCAATCAAGCGTTTCATTCAAAATCGTCAACAGGGTCGCAAGAAGCGTGTGGAAAAACCAAGGCGCAAAATAACTGCCCATGAACTGAGAAAAGTCAAGCGTGCAGCTGCCAAGATGCCACTTGCCACCAGTCTGGCCATATTTCAGAGTTGCAACATCATTGGAGTGCCCAAAAGCACAAGGTGTGCAATACTCAGAGACATGGCCAAGGTAAGAAAGGCTGAAAGACGACCACCACTGAACAAGACACACAAGCTGAAACGTCAAGACTGGGCCAAGAAATATCTCAAATCTTTTTCTAAGGTTTTATGGACTGATGAAATGAGAGTGAGTCTTGATGGGCCAGATGGATAGGCCCGTGGCTGGATTGGTAAAGGGCAGAGAGCTCCAGTCCGACTCAGACGCCAGCGAGGTGGAGGTGGAGTACTGGTTTGGGCTGGTATCATCAAAGATGAGCTTGCCGGGCCTTTTCGGGTTGAGGATGGAGTCAAGCTCAACTCCCAGTCCTACTGCCAGTTTCTGGAAGACACCTTCTTCAAGCAGTGGTACAGGAAGAAGTCTGCATCCTTCAAGAAAAACTTGATTTTCATGCAGGACAATGCTCCATCACACGCGTCCAAGTACTCCACAGCGTGCCTGGCAAGAAAGTGTATAAAGGAAGAAAAACTAATGACATGGCCTCCTTGTTCACCAGATCTGAACCCCATTGAGAACCTGTGGTCCATCATAAAATGTGAGATTTACAAGGAGGGAAAACAATACACCTCTCTGAACAGTATCTGGGAGGCTGTGGTTGCTGCTGCACGCAATGTTGATAGTGAACAGATCAAAACACTGACAGAATCCATGGATGGCAGGCTTTTGAGTGTCCTTGCAAAGAAAGGTGGCTATATTGGTCACTGATTTGTTTTTGTTTTGTTTTTGAATGTCAGAAATGTATTTTTGTGAATGTTGAGATGTTATATTGGTTTCACTGGTAAAAATAAATAATTTAAATGGGTATATATTTGTTTTTTTCAGAGTGTGCAGCTCACTCTGGCGTCCGTGATGCCGTGATGCGTACTCTTGGACGCATGCAGTATCACGTTGTCCCCCCTGGCCAATCACCGCACAGAGCGGCCGCTCCAGGAAGTAAACACTGCACGTCACACCGTGCAGTGAATATTAATTAGCCATGTACCTGGCCGCTCTCCACTCCTCCCCAACACTACTGAGCATGTGCGCACAGTCTAACGCGGCTTAGCCGCGCATAACGCACAGCATGCAGCACTCTCAACGGATGTGCTACGTTACAATGTAACGCAACGTGGGCACTGTGAACGGGCTGATTGATTTTTCATTACTGTGCGGTGGGGCTGCGTTACAGGCTGCACTAACGTGCGCCTGTAACGTCTTAGGCCACATACACACATCAGACCATAGTCTTTGGAAAATGAAAGATCACAGACCAATCTTACCACACTTCATGTAGTATGAGAGCCACACCTACACAGTCTATTCTATGGAGCTGAACTCCCCATCAGAAAAAAATCTTTGCAAGATGCTGCACACACAGATGCTGTGCAGAAACAAAAGATCAGTATCTGCAAAAGATCTGTTCCTGCCAAAGATCCGTTCCTGCAAATTGCATTCATAGTCTATGAGATCTGCAGATCATCATACACACCTTGTTTAACTGACATTCATCTGCAGATCAGACAATCATCTCCAGATCTGAAAATCCATCCTGGTGGCTCTGATCTGCAGATGAATGTCTGTTAACCAAGGTGTGTATGATGATCTGCAGATATCATAGACTATGAATGCATTTTGCAGGGACAGATCTTTTGCAGGAACAGATCTTTTGCAGATACTGATCTTTTGAATGTGTACAGCATCTTTGTGTGCAGCATCTTGCAAAGATTTCTGTCTGATGGGGAGGTCAGCTCCATAGAAAAGACTGTGAGGGTGTGGCTCTCATACTACATGGAAGGGGGTAAAATTGGTCTGTGATCTTTCATTTTCAAAAGACTATGGTATGATGTGTGTATGAGCTTTAATTGTGAAAGCAGCCTCACAGTCTTTTCTGTGGAGCTGAACTGCCCATCAGAAAAAAATCTTTGCAAGATGCTGCACACACAGATGCTGTACAGACACAAAAGAGCAGTATCTGCAAAAGATCTGTTCCTGCCAAAGATCCGTTCCTGCAAATTGCATTCATAGTCTATGAGATCTGCAGATCATCATACACACCTTGTTTAACTGACAAAGACTATGGTCTGATGTGTGTATGAGCCTTTAGGGGTGAGCAAGAGCATTCTCAGGAAAAGCGAGAGCGCCCTGAAGTGTGCGGGAGGGCAGAGGAAGGTATGTGTGGTTTAACTCATCTACCCATTCCAATGCTGCACTATCTCTTTACACTTCTGCCTTTAGAGTGGAAGTTACGGCTTAGAAGTTCTCACATTTCACAAGAACGATCTCGTTCTTCTCTATTGGCTATAGCAGCAATCATTCATTCTACAAGCAATCTGATTGGCTCTGTGAACTCACATTTATGAACTCGTACTGTATCAAGCACATCTTCTGTGACTGTGAACGTATCATGGAATATTTTATTTTATATTATTTATGAGGCAGTACTACTATACAGACAATGTTTGGGTGAGGAATGCCTTCAGTCTCTGCAGATCTGCTGCTCAGATTCTGCACTTTCAGCCAACACCTACAACTGGTGCTAGGAGGATAAAGTACCCACCATTCTATTGCCTCTTTTCTACAGGTGACTGAACTGTGCTCTTGTCGGGCAATTCATACTCACCACGTGTGTCATTGTCATCATTTGGCACGGGTTGGCGTTACCTGGTGGAACAAGTGTACTGGACAGCAAATGTAACTCCACTGTCCACTGCCTGTGCCGATTGCTAGTAAGTGCCCGGCTGCTGAACAGGATCAGCTACGGGATGAATTCACTGCCTTCAACCTCCCATGGAAAAGAGGCCTAACAGAGTTATTCTCAGCATAAGAGGAGGAGGTGGTTGGAGAGATGGATCTGGGCTGGACAGTAGCTGGAGCACACCCACTGTCCTGGCAGCTGCTGTTTTCTGAGTGGATATACGTACTAATGCCAGGGGACCATGGCCTGTTAACGTATTTGGCTGGGTTTTCACTGAACGAGTTACTGTTAGCTATAACGCAATTCATAACTGATAAGGAATTTTCTATGTTTGCCTGTGGGTCAGTTTACATCCATAGGTTATAACATATATGTAAACTGACCAATAGGCAAACATGGAAAATTCCTTCTTATTACTTTTCCGTTACAGCAGACAGCAACTGATTCAGTGTAAACCGTGCCTAAACAACACGCTTATTACTGGAGTAACGCATGCATTATCATGGTAATGCGTGTATTATCCCGGTAAGGGGCGTGGTGCTAATAGGTTAACTAGTGGTGCTCCCCTGGCATTAGTACCGGTAAGATTGCCATGATCTTCAACAAACTGTGCTTTGGTCAATCAGGGCCTATGTCATTAAGCCAGGTAAGAAATTATGTGTTTTCAGGGGATTTTAAGGGGTTTTAAAGGATTTTCTGATATTATTGCATTTACCCGACTCTGTGTAGTTATATTTGGTGGCTGTTCACACCCCTGGAAATAATGATCATGTGGAATAGCCTAGCCATTGCCTTTCTCAAGCAATGGATATTTACAGGCCTTATCAATGTTAACCCCTTGCACTCACAGAATGTATGTAGACAGCAACCAGTGGCAAAGATAGCAATTATAAACCACTTAAAGAGACTCTGAAGCGAGAATAAATCTTGCTTCAAAGCTCATAGTTAGCAGGGGCATGTGTGCCCCTGCTAAACCGCCGCTATCGCGCCGCTAAACGGGGGTCCCTTCACCCCCAAACCCCCCACTGCAACACTTGGTCGCAGACTTTGTCGCTCCTGGAGGCAGGGCTAACGGCTGCAGCCCTGCCTCCAGTCGCGTCTATCAGCGGCGCATCGCCGCCTCTCCCCCGCCCCTCTCAGTGAAGGAAGACTGAGAGGGGCGGGGGAGAGGCGGAGATACGCGCTGACAGACGCGCGTGGGGCAGGGCTGCGGCGGTTAGCCCTGCCCCAACCAGGAAGCGCTCCCCCGCATTACGGAGGGGATTTGGGGGATCAGGGACCCCCGTTAAGCCGCGGGATAGCTATGAGGGATGAAGCGAGATTTATCTATGAGGTCTGAAGCGAGATTTATTCTCGCTTCAGACTCTCTTTAAGTTTGGTAAAACAGAGAATACAGTATTCGCTATCAAAACTAACTGCTATATTTTACATTATGCCCATTCACTAGCGACAACGTTTTTTCTTTAGAAATGGTTCTCATGAAAACTCATTTCATTCAGACGTTTCAGCATCATACCTTCATGGGTGCATATTTCTAGTCCCGGCCTTTTAAGTAAGGGAAACATATACCTTGTGCATCTAGTGATCTAGCCAGGGAGCAACAAAATCACAGCATTTATGAAAAAAATAGGCTGTAATGGTATTGACACAAGTGAACGACAGCTCACAGTTTGGTCACAATAAAAACTCAAATACGAACAGGGATGGCCATATATGGCCATTGTCCCTTTGCTAATCCGTCTAGCAAAACAAAAGTTTGCCTCCTTAAAACAAAATATATTTGCAATAATTTAAGTTGGAGTGAGCATATAATGTCTCCCACAATGCATCACTGCTGAATATGTGATTCAGCCTTTGTGGTCCCTGTAAGCTAACCACACCTCCAGAACCGCTGGAATGCAATGATGTGTCAGCTTGTTAATTGTACAGAGCCACAATAATCCAACATGCATACAGCCTGTTTCGGATTGGTTGATCCTCATCAGTGCATGGCATGGATTAATGTGGCTCTTCATCTAGAACTGATATTAAACTGTTGATACGACCTGGTGGTTACTAAAAACCGCATCACTCAGTCTAAGGTTTGGTACACTCCATGCAGGTTTCACCTAAGATCCTGTTTCCAATCAAGAAAATGATCGGCTCTGGGGAAAAAAATATACAGTCTATTGCTTGCCAGAGACTAATCCCATGCCCATAATGAATCTGTTTATTGATCGGAAGCAGATTGGACATGCAGGAAAATATTGATGCAAATACTGGCTAGTGTGTGGTGTGTATGTCCTTTTGATTCTTTTTCGATCAATAGCCAATTGGATAAAGGATTGGAAATCGGACTTTGAAAAGAATCGCATATGTGTGTAGGCTAACTTTCTTATATTTTCAATTGATCTCAGATCTGAATATGGTGTGAATAAGCTGCGAATGCAGCATTACTGACATGATACATCAAATTCCACTCAAGTACATCTTTCTTTTTGAACTCGAGAACAGATCACTTTAAGATGCTAAATGAAGCTCCATTTTGACTGTACACAGATGGCAGTTAAAAAATGTTAATTAAAGAATGAGCGCTGACACACCATCCATTTTCCTAATAAACTGAGATTGCAGAGTAGATGCATAAACAGCATCTGTGCTTTCCAAGGATAAAATAGTAAGCTAAACGCCAATTCATTTTCTTTACAAAACTGAAAACGAGTTATTACTGGGGATTTACATATCTCTCAGTTGAAAAAAGGGCAATGAATAAATGTGTATTTACACAACCAACAGCTTCATAATGTGGAACTCTAGGAAGCAAGGAATGTGTGCTACTAAAGATGTTCACAGCACATGCCGACAAATCAAGGTACCTCACCTTCCAGCAAACGGAGAATCCTCTTATTATGCTGGGGATACACGGTACGTTTCTGTATATAATAATATGATAATATTCAGCTGGCCCGATCATGCCGCTCGATTCCTGCCGGCGGACAATGGCAGGGAATCGAGCGGTGATAAGGAAGCGCCGGCGGGGACGAGCAGCAATCGATCCGCGCGCACGCACGGACGAGCAGGGATGGGCCGGCATCTAGCCCCTGGCTCGATCCGGTGCATAAAATGAGCCGTGTATGCCCGGCATTAGCCTCAGTGGTGTTACAGTAATGCTGGGGATACACGGTACGTTTCTGTACCGTGTATCGGCCAGCTGATAATATTCAGCTGGACCGATTATGCCGCTCGACCCACGCCCGCTCGATTCCCGACGGCAGACAATGGTAGGGAATCGAGCGGTGATAAGGAAGCGCCGGCGGGGACGAGCGGCAATCGATCCGCACGCACGGCGGGGACGAGCAGGGACGCGCCGGCATCGAGCCGCTGGCTCGATCCGGCACATAATGTGAGCAGTGTATGCGCGGCATTAGGCTATGTTTCTGCAGCACCAATAGGTTGCTTCGAAATCATGGGGGGGAGAGGGGGGCAGTGCCTGCTGCATTTTTTTCAGCCTACTGACATCAATAGGCTGCTCCCAAATCAAATGAGGGGATAAAAATATTGGCTGCTGAATCTTTGCAGACATCACATCTGAATCCCCATAGCCGTGCATGTGCCTAAAACAACAACAACAAATAACATTTGTAAAGCGCTTTTCTCCTGTAGGACTCAAAGTGCATAAGCATGGCTCAGACCAATAATTGGTTGATTGGTAAATTGTGGTACAGAGGAAGAACTGTTTATGTCCGGAAATGCCAGGCTAAACAGGTAGCTTTTCAGTCTGGATTTGAATAACTACAGGGAAGGGGTTGTCTTTACTGGGTGTGGTAGGGCGTTCCAAAGGGTAGGGGCAGTATGACATAAAGCTCTGGCTCCAAAGGTTTTGAGGTGCACTCTGGGAGTGAGCACTTTTATGGAACTTGCTGACCTGAGGCAGAGCCGGATTTGTACGCTTTAGTGCCCAAGGCCACTGTCACAAGTCGCCCTCCTTTAGTATAGGTAGCGAGTTCACCCCTCCCCCTTCACTCCAGTATAGGCAGCCAGATGACCCCTCCCCTATTCCCTCTAGTATAGGTAGCCTGATGACTTCCCCAGTATAGGTAGCCGGATGGCTGCTCCCCCCTTCCCTCAAGTATAGGTAGCCAGATGACCCCTCCCCCTTCCCTCTAGTATATGTAGCCTGATGACCCCTCCCCTCCAGTATAGGTAGCCAGATGACCCCTCCCCCTTCCCTCTAGTATAGGTAGCCTGATGACCCCTCCACTCTTCTCTCTAGTATAGGTAGCCTAATGACTTCCCCAGTATAGGTAGCCGGGTGGCCGCTCCACCTTCCCTTCCCTCCAGTATAGGTAGCCAGATGACCCCTCCCCCTTCTCTCTAGTATAGGTAGCCTGATGACTTCCCCAGTATAGGTAGCCGGATGGCTGCTCCACCTCCACTTCCCTCCAGTATAGGTAGCCAGATGACCCCTCCCCCTTCCCTCTAGTATAGGTAGCCTGATGACTTCCCCAGTATAGGTAGCCGGATGGCCGCTCCACCTCCCCTTCCCTCCAGTATAGGTAGCCAGATGACCCCTCCCCTTCCCTCTAGTATAGGTAGCCTGATGACCCCTCCCCTCTTCCCTCTAGTATAGGTAGCCTGATGACTTCCACAGTATAGGTAGCTGGATGGCCGCTCCACCTCCCCTTCCCTCCAGTATAGGCAGCCAGATGACCCCTCCCCTCTTCCCTCTAGTATAGGTAGCCTGATGACTTCCCCAGTATAGGTAGCCGGATAGCCGCTCCCCTCTTCCCTCCAGTATAGGTAGCCAGATGACCCCTCCCCCTTCCCTCTAGTATAGGTAGCATGATGATTTCCCCAGTATAGGTAGCCGGATGGCCGCTCCATTTCCCCTTCCCTTTAGTATAGGTAGTCAGATGACCCCCCCCTTCCCTCTAGTATAGGTAGCCTGATGACCCCTCCCCTCTTCCCTCTAGTATAGGTAGCCTGATGACTTCCCCAGTATAGGTAGCCGGATGGCCGCTCCACCTCCCCTTCCCTCCAGTATAGGCAGCCAGATGACCCCTCCCCTCTTCCCTCTAGTATAGGTAGCCTGATGACTTCCCCAGTATAGGTAGCTGGATGGCCGCTCCCCTCTTCCCTCCAGTGTAGGCAGCCAGCTTGTCTTCACACCGCAGCAGCCATCTGTTTCACTCATTTCTCCGCTCATCTCCAGTGCAGAAGCTTCCTCTTCCTTTCCATCTTCAATGCTGCCCAAGTCCATAGCTGCCGGCCACAATGCAAACGTGCACAGAGAGGAGAAGATGGCTGCTGCACAGGTGGCTGGTAGCAGAGTATAGCGGTCAGGCACTCGCATGATCTCCCTGAATTGCAGCATTGTAGGCTTGCAAATGCTGCACCAGTTTATCCTGCTGCTTTGGTGTCCTTGCTTCTGTGGTGCCCTAGGCCATGGCCTAGGTGGCCTTGGCCTAAATCCAGCCCTGACATGAGGTTGAGAGAGGTGTGGCGCAGTTTTAGCAACTCCTTCCTATATCCAGGGCTCAAATTATGCAGGGATTTGAATGTCAACAGTCCAATCTTGAAGAGTATTCTCCATTTTACAGGTAGCCAGTGCAGTGAGTGATGAAATGGTGTAATGCGACAATGGCGAGGCTGGTTTGTTAGCAATCTGGCAGCAGTATTCTGTACTAATTGCAGGCGGTACAGTTCCTTGTTTGGGAGGCCTGCATAGAGGGCAGTGCAGTAGTCCAGCCGTGATGTGATGAAGGTGTGAACTAGAGTTGGAAGATCCTCTCGGGGAATGAAATGTTTAATTTTTGCAATTAATTTTGATAAAATCGTTCTAACTGCTCCTCTTTCTCCATGACACAATGCAATTCTCTCCTTGACTCTGTCCCTACCTCCTACCTCCTACACACACAGAACACAAAAAGAAGTGACTAACCCCTCCCTCCACCCCTGTATATATCTAGATGATAAGAAGTGATGATATATCTAGATGATAAGAAGTGGGTAATCGCTCTTTATATAACTGTATATATCTGCCTGTGGTGGGGTCTCTTGTGATTGGTTGCTGGGCCTTGCTAAGCTCCAGCAGATGCCCATTCTGCACTTCCTGATGAAATTCGACGCTGTTATTACCCTTCGGTTTGCCCATGCTCGTTTGATGAAGATACAACCGCATGAGATTTCTAATGAGATCAAACTTTTAAATCTCGTTCACACATCTCTACCCACCAGCTTCTCTGTTTTCATACAATACAATCTGAGTGATCTGACCAAAAGAAGATTGTTCACTAAAAATTGCACCATTAATGGGTACCTCAAGTTATGAGTTATTATCTGGCCCAACCCCATT